>NC_090891.1:50739078-50741578 GCF_036669925.1 Montipora capricornis
CCCGGCGGTGGATTAAAAAGCCAACTGGTTATTCCTTTGCAAGCAGAACTCATAGGTCTGACTCTAATTCCATGCAGAAATAGCTTCTCAGAGCTCCATGTTTGTGCCAACGAAATTTGAACCGTTGTCAGACCTCAGTACTTTGGGGATACCTCGCCTTGCAATGAAGCGGCGCATGGAGTTAACAAACGAATCAGTGTCCATACTCTAGGCGATTTCCAGGTATATGGCTCTGGTAGCCAAACACGTAAACAAGACTCCATATCGCTTAACTTGTCTTCTGGCTATCTTGACCCAAAACGGACCAAAACAATCAACGCCCACAAAACTGAATGGGGATTTATCAGGTGTGGCTCTGTCAGCAGGAAGGTCGGCCATCTTCTGAGCTCCAAACGGAGCCTACAACACACAAAATATTCAAACAAACGAAAGTGTACTTACCATCTTGGTTGCTGCACACTTTCGCCGAGATCTCCATGGCACATAAATGTATTATACTATGCTATTAAAAAAGACAGGCGGTTTTCCGGCACGAGAATTGTAAACAGAAAATAAATCATGCAGTTTATGTAGCCATAATTACGTAGTACATAAGGACTATTCAGTTCTGATTTTAAAGGACTTGAGACCTTCAGAATTGAATTCTTTGTACAATATCTGCACGGGAATTGACCATGGGATGAAAGCAAGCTGGATTCCTTCTCTTTCTTTAAGTTGCTTCAAATGGTCTTTTCGTAGTTTAGCTCTTTCAGTCCGAATTGATTTTGACACGTCGTCGGATATGAATATCTGACTGTCGCAGAAAGGGTTATCTTTCAGGGTGTTCGTTGCAGCCTTAGATGTCAAGATATCTAAGAAGGTAAAGGTGGATAGGCCTTGGCTGCAGAGTGCTAGGGCTCGCAGCCACTTGGTTGATCCTCCTACGGTGCGCTCGCATAACTTCAATATTTTCAAGGCCCATGTGTTTACTGAAAAGTTCTTCCCTTAAGAATTCTTCTACGGAGCTGCAATCTTTTTCGGCGCCTTTCTTTAAGCCCCATATAACTATGTTGTTCCTCTTGGACCTGTTCTCCAAGTCATCAATCTTTTTGTTGAGCGTGTCTATTTCTTTGAGGTTCGCCTTTTCTGCAACAGCGCTTTTAATCTCAGTCACATCGAGGTCTAAACGTTTATAACTATCTTTCAATTCGCTGAGATCTTGAGCAGTTTTCTATTGACTTTTTTCCAAACTGTCTAACTTGAGCGGTATGGCGTTCAACTTCGACTCTTGTTCATCTTTAGGGGCGAGCAAGTCGTCCATCTTTGCATGTACTTCGTCTAACTTTGCTTCAGTATCTGGCATTTCGGTTCGCTGCTTTGCTTTAAACATTGTCAATCTGGCCGACATTTGGATCATTTTCTTAAAAATTTCTTGGAGAGAGCTCAGAGCCGCGTCCGTTTAGCTTGGTGTCATCACCACCACACCATCAACTTCTTAAGCCTATACCATGAGGAGCAGGACTGAATCATTCGGTTCAACAAGTCAGGTTCAACTGTAGACGCTACTGAGAAAGCTTTCCTTTCCTTCTTTACCTCGGGATCATCTTCCTTTATTTCCACAGGAATGTCGGGTTGCCTAGGCCAGCTGTCCTCTGCTTCCCAGAGAAAGGAAGGACCATTGGTCCAGCGGTTTTTGTGGAAAAGCTCTTCAGCGGAAAGTCCCCTAGACGCATCATCAGCAGGGTTAGAACCTGTGTCAACATAGTACCACTGGTCTGGTCGTGTTTCATCATGGATTGTTGTAATTCTGTTTACAACAAACGTTTGGAATTTCTTGTCCCTGTTTACAATATAGCTCAACACACATGTACTGTCGGTCCAGAAGAACTCTTCATCCACTTCAACACCCGACTCATGCTGCATCATCCTCTTCAATCTAACTTGGGGTGTTTACCTTGACTTCCCTATCGAAAAAGCACAATGGCCATCTTAAGCTTCATTGACGACTCAAAAGGTATGAAACAGCACCATATCCTTCCCCTGAGAAATGGTGAAGTTGGCCAGACACTATACGGCCAAAGTTCTTGGGTTTTAAACAATGTTCAACGGTGAACTGTTCAAGTTTCCGAAGTTCCTTCAACCAATCTCGCCAACGCACTAAATCTTCATGTGGAGTTCTGTAATCCCAATCTAATCCTTTCCGGCACAGATCACGCAGATTGCTTTCACAGGCAGAATCAAAGGGGCAATGAACCCTAGAGGGTCATAAATTGAGCTTATGACAGAGAGAATACCCCTCCTCCTTGGGGGTCGGTCCTTCACAACAATCTTGGCACAGAATCGATCTGACTGGACATCCCACTGAATGCTGAGGGAAGGCTCAATAGGCAAGTTCTCAAGATCAAGCTCTCTGACAGATCCGGCTCTCTCAGACGCCGGGACTGACTGGATGACATCATAGGCATTCGAAATCCATTTTGTTAAGCGGAAACCTCCTTTGGGCTAGCAAGTGACGTAGCTG
>NC_090891.1:50751578-50754078 GCF_036669925.1 Montipora capricornis
TTTACGAGCTTTAACTATAATACCGGGACTGCACCAGCCAATGACATGTTCCATACTCTGACTAATAAGCAGCTTTTAACTCATATCAACAATGTCCTTTTACAGCTCTTTGCAAGGTGTCAGAAAATGGGCTTCTCCTTAGGCAGTACCAGTAAGTTGAAAATGCTGGATATGATTGGTGGCCATTTTGCTGACAAAGTGATTGAGCAGGTGAAGGACGGGAAGCGACTTCAAGGACCTGGAGACAACTGGGATATCCGAATCAATGCCCATGATATGAGGTCAACACACCAGAACGTGGATCTCCACTACTTTGCATCAAACTTGATTGTTGAAAGGATCCCCATTGATCCACAGCTGTCAACTGTCTCCCCTAGAAGGGATATAAAAACAGTTCCCAATGCAGTTTTCCTTCTCAGTGATGTTGAGACAACAAAACTCCGCGAAGACTTCAAAGTATTGGTTGGTAGGGTGATTACGGCAAACGCAAACATCAAAGAACTTTCTTTTATGAAGTCTGTGATACCTCCACACATCCCGCACAGATTTCAGAAGGAGATGGCTCAAGAGTCCATTATCGTGCCATTGCCATTACAGCTGAAAGATGAGAAAAAATATGATGACGTGGTCGATATCCTTTCCTTTTATGAAGATTCAATAGAAGAAATCTACACTGGGATTATTGACAATCCACCTGCAAATGCCCAACCACCTCAGCCGGAAGGAAGCCTGGGAGGATCAGCATCTGCTCCTGATCAACCTGGAGCTCACATCAACAGGCAAGATGCTGACGATCACATGAGTGCAGTATCAGTCCCATTTGGTGGGGATCAGCTTACAAGAGTAAGATTTGCTAGGGCAAAAGATCTGCGGGCTGGTTCACACACAGCAAAAGATAGATTTGACCACTGCAGCCCATTTGTGGTGGAGCCGTTCCATACAAAGATGTTATTCTTGCAGGTAACTACATAATTATCATCATCATCTCTGCTGTTAGTCACTAGGTGTTGCACAGGGGTTCAGTAATATTTTGCATATTATAATTAAAACAGTGAAACAAAAATAATGTCGAAACATTTCAACTAGTTTCTATACTGCTGAAGATCTTTAAAAAAGGGGAAAATTAAATTCATAAAAATTAATGATTGTGGCTAACTAACAACCTTGATACAAAAAGAAAGAACATTTATGTTAATGTTGATAGAAACTCAGGGCAGGGGATGTGTTCTATCTGCTTGAAGTGAGTTAAGCTGCTTATCAGGCACCTGGTTCCTGTAATGTATAGGACTGGATCAGAATTAAAACTAGCTCACTCATTTATGAGATCGTAAAATTGGCAACAGTCTGACACTAAGGTATGTTTAAGGTAACAGAGGCCAAATTTAATTCTCAGTATTGACAAAGTGATATTTTATTACATAGTTCATCTTTGACAACTTACACAAGCCAGAATCAGTCAGAGAGGTTGGCACACTGAAATTTTTCCAATCGCCGCAATGTTACACCTGACAAGATTACAAAATCTTTTGAAGGCTGTGAGCAGTTTTTACTGAGTGTTGGAAAGGCATATATTCTGGAAGCTGCCCTTGAATTCTGGGGGATGCAAAGCCTTGCTGATGTCCCCTCCAAACATGTTCCACCAGCTGGGATTCAGCAAATGTCAAAGGAAAGAAAATTAGCCTACTTTCACAAGCATATTGGGGCTTTTGTTGACGAATTTGTCATGGCAGACCCTGACAAGGAGGAGGTTACTCAACACGACCTATTAAAGAGGAGGAGCAATTTGGTGCACGTAATTCAACATGAACATGATTACAACAAACCCCCAGAGGTCACACAAGATTCTGAACCAGAGAAACCAGACAGAGTGAGGTGAGCTCAGTTCAACATGACAGAATGCATCATGTAGCCTACACTTACTTGTTGATACCCTAAAATATTGTACTTTAACAACTGATACAAACTTGATACAAGATATGTAAAAGTGACTTTTAAAAGTTGAGGCAACTAAAACCTATTACAGATCTCTGATGCATAAAATGTGTCCAGGCTTGCAGCAGCATTCAATTTGCTAAATAAATTGTCAGCAATCTTTAGCATAAGAGTCCCGGATGTGTCCTGGCTAACTCCAAACTCGTCAGAAGAATTCATACAAAATATATTGCCATCTGAAATGTTTTAACTAATTTTAAATATTTTAAATATATTTTTTACACCATTGTTAGGTTTTATGGTTTAAATGTCATCGAGCTGGCTGTATTCCTCATGCAGCTGAAAGATACTTGTGCAGAAGGAGACGGAGGTCGAAACAACATTAACAAGAAAAGATTACTTCTCTACTTCAAGTCATCAAACTCCTTCACAAAATATTCCATTGAAATGTTCACCAGCATTGCCCAAATCGAAGCAATTGTCTCGGAAGAGATGGCAGAACGCCTAACATGGGAACGCTTTGTAAACTGGCACGGTGGTGAAGGGAAGAACATTGCCAATGATGCTG
>NC_090891.1:50778657-50793657 GCF_036669925.1 Montipora capricornis
ATCAGTTTTGCCTATATCCTTCCTAGCTTTCTTCGGTCTTTCTGTACTTATAGCGCTAAAGAAGAAGGGTATGCTTTTTACTCCTGCAAGATTTCAAAAAAAAAAAAGTAATTGATGTTCGGTAGATCGTTAGAGAGAGTTTCACGAAAAATCCAGAACCAATGCTAACCTTGCAATGCTTTGTCACAAGTGTCTCTGATCTTACACACCTCGTTCCATGCCTTTTGCAAACCATCGTCTATATTGCAAACACACTTAGCGCTTACTACGCTGCATTTATTGACAATTATCGGGCTCAAGTAACACAAAGTTGCTCCCTTAATTTTCTCGCTGTTAAGGTGATTCCCTAGTAATAGAACCCGCCATAGATTTCCGATGAAACTTGGTATGCTGTTGTTACAGGGCAAGGAGATGTTAAAAACGTAATAAAAAGAGGGGGTCACCGTGCTTGTTTTCACGCCACAATACTGACAAATACGGTTATTTAGGTGACGTTTGGTAATCTCCGTGCGCAACAAATAAGCTCGATTATTTTTCAATGCAGCGTGTTATATCACATAGAGTTTGACTTTCTTTGATTGTTTATTCATCTACGTCCCAGAAAAAATGTCTTCAAATACTCTACATTTTTTTATCCTTTAAATGAAACATGATTTGCACATGCACTGTTGGGTCTGATATGTCTCCTTCTGCAGTATTTATTTCATTTGCCAAAAAAGTGGCCATAGATTTCTGCTAATTTTTTTCTCAGTGATTGAGGATACTGTTATCATTGAAATTATGAAATAAAAAATGGGGGTCACCGTGCTCGTTATTGTGTTACGGCTGCTGATAACGCGCGCATTCCAGGCATTTTCTTGTAATTCCGAGCGAGGACTGGGGCGAATATAACAATGGCGTCTTTCGAATGCGCCTGGAAGGAGTTTGGAAGGTGGAAAAAACATTGAAAAAGTGTCATTTTTGGTCTGTTTCGTCGGGAATTGAGACGCATGCGACCAATATAGAACTTAAATGAAGGTGAGTCATACTTTCATTGATTTGATTTTAAAGTTTAGTTGATATTTTCAGCACACTGTTTTGTTTCGTATTCAATATCCGCAGTATGCTTCCAGAGCCATGAACTGAAATTTTATTGCTCATTATTTGACCAAAATAGATTATCCTCACAACAGTGCTGTACTCTATATGTGCAAAGAAAGGTCCTTCCTGTGAATAGAGCATTTGAGGCTTAATCAAATACAGAAACTTGGAAATCAGTTCGTAGGCTTAAATGCATTCCATCGATCTTGTACAACGGCAGTCTTTTCCTCTATTGTACCATTCAGTCGTTTGTATACAAAAAAGAATATTAAATAGCGAATGCTTGTGACAGCTTTTAATCGCTGCTGTCTGGTTATTACGTTTACGTTTACGTTATAAACGGCTTATTAATATTCGTACCAGTTGTAGCTGTGGTTACATCTTTTTGCAAGTTACAAATCAGTGAAAAAATTTACAATGTTGAACAGAATCCTCCTATTAGCTGTCACACGTACTTTTCCCTTAAACTTTTCTTTCAGCACAAGTTCCAGCCCATCTGCTCCCCCTCTCTGAAATGCCAACTGCAAGTGCTGGAATCCCAGCCCAGACTCTGCAATTTTGGTAGCCATTCCAGCGGAAATGACCTTCTTGTCGAGCAAAGGATGGAGTGTTCGCTGAAGTACATTTCTCTGGGCAAGGCAGACATTATGCTCCTTGACCCATGATACGGAGAAGCTGTGTTTTCTGAGAAGCTTTTAATTGAGGTACTTGTTCTATAGTTGATTCAGGTCCTTGACATCTGATATTGCATTATGGGCTTCATATCTGCAGTGTAGAAGGTCTCTCACTAAATTCTCTTGACTGTATGATTTGCGCTGAGCAAGAGCTCTTTGAAGGCTGGTAAAGTGTCGGAAAATCCAGAAACAATGGCTGAAAATTCTTTATCTACCCCAGTGGACTCCAGCGCTTTTAAGAGATGCTTCCCATCAAAAGATTTACAATTGCGAGCTATCAACAGACATGGTGCCTTGGGCCTTAGCCATGATATCATCTGAGATAATCCCTCAGCCAGTGGAACTGCTCGGACTGGACGAGAATTATGAAAGAGAATTCCATGGTGAAAGGTGAGCTTATTCACTGACGAAGCACTGGGTGATATAGGTCTGGTTGGAAGGATGTAAACCTCAAATGCATCTGCCCCATCAGTTGCTGCAATTTGCAGAATTTCGGTATCATTACCTGTCAAAAATGAGGAACTTCATTATATTTTTCATTGTTCCAAAAGGTCTAGATAGCAGCAACAATATAGATATTCGTATAAACATAACAACTTTCTTTAATTTTCCAGACATGTTTCGACGGTACATCCGTCATCTTCAGTGTTACATATTTTGAAATCGCCGTTGAATTTAACTTCGTTACATTGCGTTGTCAATATTGCGTATTAAATCAAAACAGAACAAAACAAAAATTTAAATGAGTGACGCTTAGTTCCTTACAGGGAGAGAGTCAGGTTAATGTGTTTCACCTGCTGGTTGAGATCGGGCTTCTCCCATTTTATATACATGGATTCCTTAAGCTTCACTTGGTACTTAGTGGCTGCAGAGTCCAGGATCTCGAAGCAATCCTGTGTGCAGGATGCCTTACAAGACTCTGAACTCTGCAGATGTTTAAAAACGTTCGAAGATCTGTCTGAAAGTAAGTGCTCGCGCACTCGTGTGCAGAAGTGTCGGCTGGTTTCACCAACATAACAAGCATTACAACTTGCACACGAAAATTTATAGACCACACGCGTGCGAAGCCCTACAGGGACAGCATCTTTCACATTAAAAAGACTCCTGACTTTGAAAGTAGTAAAGACTAACCTTATATCAATAGGTTTACATAACCGATTAGCAAGTTTGCGTATACACCTCTGTGCCGTGACTGAGAAGTGCCCAACGTAAGGGATTTTAAAGGAAAACTTAGGAGGCTGACCATGTTCTACCTTTCCTAGATGTTCTAATCAATAACACTGACCCGCACCAAAGTGTAACCACCGTTTACCGGAAAAACACTTTCACAGGTTTGCTCACCAGTTATCTGAGTTTTTGCCCCTTTACCTACAAACTGGGGTTAATCAAAACCTTGATTGATAGAACTTTTAAGATAAACAACACTTGGATGGGGTTCCATACTGATCTTCAAAAATTGTCTGTCATTCTGCGGAGGAATCTCTTCCCTGAAAACCTTATCAACAAATATATTTCTAAATATATTCAGACAGCAGTCAAGGGAGGGAAAACACAGTCTCATTCAGGAATCGAGCCCCAGGAAACACCTAAGTTTTTCTTTAAAATCCCTTACGTTGGGCACTTCTCAGTCACGGCACAGAGGTGTATACGCAAACTTGCTAATCGGTTATGTAAACCTATTGATATAAGGTTAGTCTTTACTACTTTCAAAGTCAGGAGTCTTTTTATGTGAAAGATGCTGTCCCTGTAGGGCTTCGCACGCGTGTGGTCTATAAATTTTCGTGTGCAAGTTGTAATGCTTGTTATGTTGGTGAAACCAGCCGACACTTCTGCACACGAGTGCGCGAGCACTTACTTTCAGACAGATCTTCGAACGTTTTTAAACATCTGCAGAGTTCAGAGTCTTGTAAGGCATCCTGCACACAGGATTGCTTCGAGATCCTGGACTCTGCAGCCACTAAGTACCAAGTGAAGCTTAAGGAATCCATGTATATAAAATGGGAGAAGCCCGATCTCAACCAGCAGGTGAAACACATTAACCTGACTCTCTCCCTGTAAGGAACTAAGCGTCACTCATTTAAATTTTTGTTTTGTTCTGTTTTGATTTAATACGCAATATTGACAACGCAATGTAACGAAGTTTGTAAGATCGCGCGCGCTTTAAATTCAACGGCGATTTCAAAATATGTAACACTGAAGATGACGGATGTACCGTCGAAACATGTCTGGAAAATTAAAGAAAGTTGTTATGTTTATACGAATATTTTTCATTGTAATAATAACAGTGAGCCTGCTCTCTAGTTAAATAGCACAATCTACATTTTGATGTATTCTAAGCTTTGTGTTGGTGCCTATGGGATTCAAGCCTTGCTCGTTCTTATCACTACAGTGCTCTACCAACTGAGGTACAGTATGAAGACCCATACATTGGGAGTAGGCCAATTTAGTGAGTTCATGAAAGGAATCAAACATGAAATGAATATGATGCGAACTGTGGAAATACCAATGAAATGCATATGTGCTGCTAGCGCTAATGCAGTGGCCATGGGTTTGAATCCCATTTAAGTGCTAAAAATAGTTTCTTAGGCTTAATTTGCAATTGCTTAAATTGCAATCATAACTACAGAGGTCACATATTAATTCATTTGTATCTCTGCAGTTCACATCATATTCATTCTATATTATATTATATATATAACAATCATTGTCTTGAAATGAATCAGTGATATTACCTCGGGATGATGTCTCCAGATCAAACACTATCTTAATGTAATCTTGTTCGGGCACCATACTGGACACACAGGCTTTGGGGGGTGATGGAATCTCAACTGCTTCTGTTTCTGGCAAATATCCCATGCCACTCTGATACTGAGAACCTTCCCTGGTTTCTGCCTGCTTTGTTTTTGACAACCTGTGGATTGTCAAAAATTTTATTATTTTTAAAATTCTACATTTACATGAAAAATTCATTAATTCTGATTTACAGAGAACATTCATCATCAGAACACACTTTCCAGATCAGATACTGTAGTTCAACCGTAACATCAAGCTTTCAGCTTTGCCCTAAATCATTAGTTTCAATGCCATATGTTTTTATTTACCTCTTCTCTTTGTGCCCTCTTCTTTGTAATTTGAATTTCTTTGTTTGCTGCCTTGCTCTTTGAAGTGACATTTTAGCATCCATTCTTTTCGAGTGTTTAAGCCCATGTGTTCCAGGAGAAAGGTCAATTTCCTGAAGGGCCTGTGTATAAAAAGAAGAATGCCTTATTGCTGCTTGCCTGCTGTACCATGTCTGCTTTTTCTAAGTAGGTTAAATGCTGCCAAAAGTGCCAGTACAATACAAATTAAATCTTTTTAACCAGACACTTAAAAATGTAAAATATTTATTCATTGATTTGGTATATGATAACTTTATCACTTTTTACAAGTAGGTTATCACAATAAGACAAAAAGTAGACACATGGGTACTGAGTAACATCAATGTTAAAATAGATTGCAAAAGTCAAATTTTGAAAAAAAAGAATTAAGAAACCAGAAATTTCTAAATTAAACCTTGGTGAATCATACTTGTCCACAGCACTTACCTGAGTCACATATGCATGGCCAATGTTTTTTTGGCTCACTGCACAGGCCACGCGATAGTCATTGCTCTCACTGCCACCATAATGCCTGACCTTTGGGGCTTTGCTGCCGATCGTATTATTCAGTGCTTCATTGGCTTGGCTGGATCCAAGTGGAGCTAGCTTTTCTGCATTCTGACAGTAAACCTCTAGGATTTCATGCAGGTCCTTCTTCAAATCGTCCCCCTCGAGGTCTTTACCATGTGGTAAAGTGCTGTGATGGTAATTGACTGGGTCTTGGAGATATTTACACCAAGAGGTGGAGCAAGTGGAATGATCCCCAAATGCGTGTGGAATTATTGCTTTTAGGCTTTTTCTGATCCCATCAGAGTCATTTTTGTTTTGTGTTATGGCGTAGCTGAAGCATTTTTGTAAATTATCAATCACTTTACCAGACAAATTTTTATGTGTTTTCTGTAGATTGTACATTGAGCTTCCAAAAGCTCTCTTTGCATGAACAATGTCTGACCATTTGTCCACATTGTGATTCACACTTTCTCTCACTTTTTTGATGGTGGAGGAATCATCATCTCCCAGAAGAATAGCCACTTGAGCTTTGTGAGACTCTCCGCAGGCCTTCACAAGTTCAGTGCATACCTCTGCTTCCATGGCCTCAGCCGACCCGTCCCAGTTACATCTACAGTCATGTGCCCTGGCTGTTCTTCCAGCTCTGGTCGCTGCTTCACAAGTTGCACACCTCTTTGATCTTGTCGCAAATGCAATAACTTTTCCAGTTTTTATTCCAATCATAGAACCAGCTCCTGATACATAAAAGGTCTTACTTTAAAGGTATGTTACTCAGGTTTGGATGTAGTTTCCTGTAAATTTTGGACACTTGTCTAGATGATACATGTAAATCATAACCAGCAACACATGGTGTCGGCAAACCAACTGCCCAAACTAGATAATAAAAGTGCTCAAAAATAAATAAATAGAAATATAAATAAATAAACAAATAAATTATCTTATCAAGCTGACATGTTTCAGTACTGTCCCACTTTTTTGTCTTCTGTTCATCTTTTGGGATTATTCTTTACAAGCTTTGAAGTCCAAACAGATTTTATTTTCATGTAATTGGATCCTTATCAGGGATACCCTTTAAGCTCCTTTACTGGCAAACCTCAATACAAGTGTCAATGTACAGTATTTTTTGCTCATCAACCAATCCCTCCCTTATTTTCAGTGGCTGGAGTATCATTTCATTTACCATTTACAGATTTTTTTGTGTTTGTTTTTAAAGCCCCTTTTATAATACACATCAACAATACAACTTAGGTATATAATTTTTAGTTGTGTCACAATGGAGCCATTTTTCAACTGCATTTCCGCTTACTGTCAACAACCTTTGTAAATTATTTTCAGTACCTGTTAGACTATTATGACCCTTCCCTCTCTTCTGCCACCCCATGTCACAGGACGCCCCGATTGGCACTGCTTGATCTTGGATGCACCCCCACTCCATCTTTTCTTCCTCCATCTCTAGGTCACAGGACTTGTTTGCAATATTTTCTATGGCGGGGCTGATTTCACGTTCTCTTGCTTTCAGTGTGGTCACACAAAGAGTCGGGATATTAAGGGAAGATAGCAGTGCATTGACATGTGTTGGTCCCATTCCTGCATGTAGCATGCCTAGGGTAGCGAATCATCAGATAAATTGTCGGGCAAACTATTAGTCAAAAACATGATCTGCTACAAAGTCACGCAACAAACCTGCGGCGAGTTTGGTGTTGACGTCGAAGATTGGTCGTCCACGCATTGTTCCAGCCACCCTATGAGTTTTGTTCGTTTGGCAAACATTTATTTCCCCACAATCTGGATTGAAGCAGGTAATGTACAGGAAAGATCCTAACCCCGACACTGTTTCGTCCGTTACGTTGGATAATTGAAGTGGCTTGGCACAAACTTTACATCCACCATCGAGGGCCTCTGCGAGCAACTCGAGCTCGACAACACGTCTACCACTTATTTTACTACCATTCTGAACACATAAGGCCTCGTCACGGCTAGGCGATTTGTCTATCGAACTTTTCGCTAAATTTATCCTTCGTTCAACCTCCTTGCTACTTCGAAAGCGCCCTTTTTTGTCATGGGACAAGCGAGCCCTTTTTGCGTCCGCCATCTTGGATGTCGCAATGTTATGCGCAGTGCAAAACCAGGGAATCACCTTAAGTTGCCAGCAAGGATAGTTTGCTCTTCGCATCATCTTCAAACTGATTTGGCCTTTTCAGAGTGTTTTGCTTTTATTGGCGGACCAGGATACATGCGCAAAGTTTCATTTGAATATTGATGTGGGAACGACATAACCCCAAGGAACATATCTTAAGGCACAGCAAGTTGAGATGAATAGTTAACCAGCTCATCTATGCCTTATTCGAGCAATCCCAATGAGACTACAAAAAGCAGCAAGGTGGGCATAATTGACAACTTTTGAGCGAATGAGATTTGAGAAAAATTTGACATTGGTCAACAATTCTCATTCCGGAAAATCCGCACAAACCTTAAAATCCACAAGCACAGGAAGAGTTTTGTTTATGATATATTCCGCACAATCCTTGCAGTCCTATCCTTGATATAGAAATTTCCACACAGTCTCCCTTGCAGGTGCTGTGGATTTTGGTGGTTGAGAAATATCATGAACAAACCTTTGCCTATGTTATAGATTTTGCGGTTTTTATGGAAACAAAAATTTTCAAATTGCATGCAGCTCAAGCTGTTTATGGTCCACCTTTTTTGCCATTGAAGTCTCTTTGGGATCACTTGACACAAAACTCCATACAGATTGACACAATTGACACAATTGACACATGCAGGTGTTGTGGATTTTGTTGGTTGGAAGATATCATAAACAAAACTCTTCCTGTGCTTGTGGATTTTAAGGATTGTGCGGATTTTCCGGAATGCAATTTTATTGTCCAATGTCAAATAGTACTATGTGTAGCTGTTATTTCAAAATTGTAGGACTTTTTGCTGCTTTTTGAAAAGGAACGATGATCTTAGGGAAACGATCATGTACGTTTCCCAAAATTAATGACACCCAAAAATTTTGCCTGATACAAGTTATATTTATGCGATATCTTGTCCCAGGCGTCTTGAAGCTAGTATGTAAATGAAAGTACTTTGTTCCCATGATTTTAATGCCTTCAAACCGAGTTATGATACTTTTTAAAAAAAACACAAGTGTTCCGCGCGTTTTTGCTTTTGTTCCTGTAATCAACAAGGGAACAAGTAAACTGAGCACGTAAAGGAACTTTTGTTCCTTGTTGAAATTTGTTCTTAGGAACCCAAATCTGCTTAATTGGGAACCGGAGTTCCTTGTCGTAGCAATTCAGAACTCAAAGTTCCCATTAGTTTATTGAAAAGGAACTCCATGTTCTGTTTTTGTCTCGTAAGGAACAATAGGTTCTTTTTTGTGCGGTCCGTTTTTCATTTGTTATCTTTCACAACAAAAGAGAACAGTTGTTCCTGTTTAATCATTCCCTTAAATCGAAGAAGAACTCGTTCCTAATATTTAACATAAAATCGCACTGTCCTTGACAAAAAGGAACAGCTGTTCCGATAAAGCCTGTTCTGCTTTGAAAATCTCTTGATTATCGCTTTCTTGTCCATCGAATGGGATGGCATTGGTCATCCATGTCCAATACTGTCAACTGGATTCTATCGGAAAAAACAGAAGTTCTATTCGACCGATTTGTTCTATTTGGTGAATAGAGAAAATTTTGGACGATCCGACAAGTAGAGTTTTCTATCTGACAATTTCATCTCATTAGTGAGGGTGACCCCTTGCAAGTTTGTTGATTCAGCCAATTGGTTCTATTCGGCAAAAGGAAAATTTTATTTACCATCCGACAAGTTCAATTCGACGAATGAAAAATATTATGCTCGATGTGACATATTGTGTTCTCCTTCCGAAAATTGCATCTCTTTAGTAACAATGACCCCTTGCAAGTTTGTCGATTCAGTCGATTCGTTCGATTCAGCAAACATATAATTTTATTGACGACCTGACAAGTAGAGTTTCCATCCAACAATTGCATCTTATTACAGTGATGGTGACCGCTTGCATTTTCGTCACAAAGTTCGTGTGTGTATACCTCGTTCTTTAAGCGTGAGCCGCGAACTAACAGTACTCTGCCAGTGCACCGAATTTCGAAATCAATCAGTGAAAATAAACATGGAGGATAAACACTGGGAAACGTGTTTGTATACATCTTGGCTTTGGCTGAGATCAATGAACATCTTTCTTCAACGATGGGTAAAACTTTGCTCACAAGTGCACTTCGAATATTCTGCAGCAGAGTAAACACAAAAGGCAGTTCAGTACTCATACTCAGTTTAAATCCAATTAAGACTATACAATTCAATCTCAGATAAAAACAAGTTAAAGCACAGGATACATACCTTACTGTTGAGTTGTCGAGCAGGAGCAGCCATCATGGTTTCACCTTGTAACTGGTGAGGGCAACTTAGCCTTTCAGTTTTATAGCATTTTCAGCTATTAGCTGATCTAAATTCTGTCACCCTTTTTTGTTTTTTTTTTTTGGAGTATTCGTACTATTTGAACGAAATAGCGGCGGTAAAAGGAACAATTTTTCGCAATTTTTCTGAATACGGAAAACTGTTGTCTGACATTCCGTGGATTACAATCTTTGAAATAAGAGTGTGCCTGCTTTGAAAGCAATGCAAAAGTATTCCGATAGAGGACGATGATATTCTGCGTCCGTTTTTGGCATGACGTATTTTCGAGGAATTCAACATGTTCTATGCTCCCTTGTTAATGCTTTTTTTAAAAAAAATATTCCCATAATAGGAAGTCAGGTTATTTAGTGAATGTAGCACATTCCAAACTAGTGCGAAAAGCATGAAGCTCAGTGCGCTGGCAGATATCCCATCCGAACCCAAGAATTCAAAGTACCAAAGAAAGAGCCAAGAATGTCATCAGCAATACTCAAGGGATGTTAAGAGGGTGAGAACGATTTAACGATGGATGAAAACCCTTTGAACTCGCATGTCTTATGTCTTGTAAATATTTGGGCAGCAATGTGTTTTACAGTTTGCAAGGATTCTGCGAACAGAATTGAATTCTTATTGAGAACGGAATACTTGGCATGCAAAAATATGAAACTACTTTTAAACAGAACTTAAAGTTTCAAGTTTATTCAAGTTTATTCAAGCTTATTTACTACAAGTTTATGACAAGTATATTACAAAGTTTGGAATATGAAACAGATGATGTACCACTACTCGCAGTTAGCTACAGCTATTCGAGGCGAGCAGTGGTTTGACGCATAAAATTAAGTATTACTTGACAATGCACAAAAAGATGAAGCTATTCTTAAAAAAATGTTTAAACAGGAAATGACATAGATGCACTTTCTTTGGGAGGTATTATTCTTAGACCCTAATCATTATACCAGTTAAAGATCTGGAAGTGCTGTCTCCGTATTTCCGTCATATCTATTATATTTTGGGAAATTCATGGTCCTCAAAATTGTCTCCTGCACTAAAATATCTCAAGCCATTCGGAAACACAGTTGATGACAAAGAAATACTTGCAGCTAAATAGGGAGGTACTGTTTAAAAAAAGCATGCAACTCCAACTTGTTCCCGTCAATAAAATATCTGAAACAAGACGGAAACTAGGGATATGGTGGAGAAACACTTACAGTAACATAGGAGAGTAATAATAAGAGCAGTAATCAGTATGCCATTGAAAGATCTGGAAGTGCTGTCTCTGTGTAGTACTACTACTACAACTACGACTACTGTTAAGGCCAAAATCAATGTTCCAACGCGCTTCGTATTCATAAGTTATGCTTATGCACATTGCAGCTACCCTCTCCCCCTTATCAATGTTGCTAGCAATACAAAAATTGCCGAAAACTTAAACAGTCAACATTGAGAGGGGGAGAGGGAGGGGGAATGTAAGAAAGGTTGGAATTGTAGATATGGCGGATATTGGAAGTTAGAAAAGGTATTTTTTTATCGGGAGTGTCTCACCAATTTTACAAGCTGTTGTAGCTCATTATGCAATCCCTTTCACGGTAGTATGTTATGCTTGCTGATTGATAAGAAAACGAAAATATTGTGCTAATGAGGCAACACTGTAAACAAAGATTCCCCAGTGAAGATCTTTACTGGTGATAATTATGTCATTACCATTTGCTATGTTGTTGTGTTTAAATCTGAATTCGAAACAAGAGCGTAATCAAACCATACTTTCTCAAACAAACGCAGCTACCAACAGTGAATATTTCCGTTTACTTCTAAGGAGTTCCTATCAATTTACTCATAAACCACTAGATAATTACTCTATTTTGCACAAGAAGATTTGTTACATTCCGTTGCCATTGAATTTTTGTTGACTCCCAAGCACTACTTTTTGAAATTAAAGAGCCCTTAACGAAAAGCAGTCCACCCTATACTGTTAAGGAAAACTTTAAGTCCATACACCCTCCCCTCCCCCCCCCCCTCCCACAAAAAGACAGTCTGAAAAAGTCCAATAGTAGACGATAGGGAATGGAACCTGTATAAAGTTGTTCTTTGTTTCGGATTACTAATTCACACACAGGAAAAAGGGTCATTGTTCATATGTCTATCCTTATACAACGCCCCTTTATTTGAACATTAATTTCGACTTGACTTGTATTTAACTTCCATTTACATTTCTTATTAATAAACAGAATAACAGAGGCTCGCTTGTGGTTTAAGCAAAGACGATGGCTACGACAACAATTATGCCACAAAGCAAGGATATGATTGGTTAAAAAAGGACAAAATCCTCTTACTTTGTGCTCATTTCAGTGCAACACAGCACCTTGAAATCATCAAAGCGTGGGCATATAAAGATGAACCATCAATTTTCTATTTTCCCTTTAAACCGTTAGTACCGTTCTTCATCCAGTTACAGGTTAATGGTGCGAACGTGTTGGACATGGTAAGCAAGACAGAATAATTGTTATATACTTGCGATAGCTTTAAATTATATTCTGGAGTGATATTTTTGTTGCCGTTGTCTTTGCTTAAGGACTCATAATCGCCTATTCTGAAGAACTGCTCATTCGACAGTTTTTATGAAGGCGGAAAAAGTGAGTTATCTGAATTCGTTTGGAAGAAAAAGAAGACCCTGAAAAGCTTAGAATGAAGTGCATTATGGGATTTGCGAAAATAGACCTAATTGGTTAACTCAGTGTTGTACCCAATTCAAATCTCAGGGGATTAAGATTGTTTATGTATTGTATTTGCGTGATAATGTAGCATTCATATTTAAATGATATGGAAATACCTGCAACAAAACGTTTTATTCCCAAAGGGTTTGAATAGACCATATTCGTATTCTCAGTATTTGACTGGAACTAGCTTGCAATGGAGGCTAATTCGGGGGAATATATTAAAAAGTATTTGCATTTGAAAAGATTCTCCCACATTAGCCTCCATTGTAAGCTAGTTCCAGTCCAATACTGAGAATACGAATATGGCCTATTACGTACAACATTGAGTTAGCCGTCTATGGAAATGTTCACGTTGCTACACTATCCTCGTACCCAGTTTCTGGGGGCAAGTTCACCCCTGAAGAGCTCCCCTGAAGGATTAAGATGTCGGAGAAGTAAGTAACTTATTTTATCCCCTCATATTGCCAATGATCAAAGCCTCCTTTTAATGTGAATGCCTAGCATTAGTATTCTTGTAATTAAAGAAATGACAATCTATTTACAAAGTGAAACATAAACTAAAGATATGAAGGACGATCTATTTACGTAAAATACGATTATATGCATGATGACGGCATCGACGACTTAAGATCTGGTGTTCAAGGTCACCTGTAAGGAAACAAAGATCATAAACTTAGACAAAATTAAAAAAATATGGATACCTTTGTTCGTACTGAAAGTGTAGCAATAGCTTTTGACAAGGTAAGGCAGATGATGTACCTATCAATGTTAAGCCCCAGGGGGTGGGGGTCACGCTACCCTTGGGGCTTTGACTGTGAGGTCTGTCCACAGGGTGAGAAATTTTGGATAATCTTGGGTAATGAAGAGGGCTTGGAAATCAATCTTGTTCCCCAGGTAGTGCAGGAAAGGCCCTGGGAACGAGGTTGCCTAAAAATAAATCTGCCATCTTGGAAAATACCCAGAATGCATTCAAATGAACTTCCCACATTTGTGAGAGGTGGCTGCACGAAAGGTGAGTGGTACATACATTGTACTCTTATTGTGTGCAGCAAGGCCTAAAGGGTATTATTTTGGCCACCTTCACTCGACCCAGCGTGAGGGTTTTGATACTTTTTGCCAATTATGTTGTCCCGGGGTTGGAGAATTTGACTCATTTTTAATTTTTTTTAGTAAACTTAACTGCCCTCACAGAATTAGAAATTACTGTTATTCTGTTTACTATTTTATGAAATTTAACTGACTATGTTTACAAATATATGTGTTTGATAGACAAAACATACGTCTGGTCACTAACGAAAGATAATGTAACTTATGGCAAAGAAAAATATGCTGATCTGAACTTAACTGGAGCTACAAGTGGCACCAACCATAACTTCCGTTCTCTGTTGTTGTCCCACTGTTCTGCCTTGTTCTATGTCCTTTCTCCTGTCTTCGATTTCCTAAAAGAGTCCCAGCATGTAAGGTATTTACTTGTTCACGTTTTCTGCTTTACATTCTTTTCAAGTATTTTTTGAGAGATTTACAAAATAGAACCCCATACTTACAGATTGTTGGTATTCCTCATCTTGCCTTTGCTTTAGATCTCTTTGTTGCTGTAGTAGGTCCCTGAAAGTTATTTAAGTTTCCATCATGTACTTCCATGCCTTCCAGAAACATAACATAGTGATCTCTTGGTACAATGATTACATACCATATATTGCCTGATTGGTGTGGTCATTCTTCGACCATACAAACATGTATGTATATATATATGCAAAATTTCAGTTGATTGCTCCGCATGGAGCATGAAACTCAGAGTAGCGATTAAATGACCAAATAACCTCACTCTTGCATTACCAATTAATTATTGCTCTAGTTCAACTATTGAGCACTTTTAAATTGATGAGGATCTCTACCCATTTTTTGGTTATATATATTTTATTTTTATTTTTTTTTCTGGTATGCTTATAATGTTTAGGCTCTGTTTTTCCCTCTCTTTTGCTCTTTTTCACTGATATTTCCCCTGTTTTCTTGTGCTTGTCATACTAAAACACAATCATTGGCAAACACAGTATGATGGCCATGCGACCTCCTGCAAAAAAAACATGAGCTCCAGCCAATGCAACTTCCTGCCACAAAAGACAGTTTCCAGAAGTGCTCCATTTCCTTTATTTGCTCAAATGAAGAGTTGAGTGTATTTATGTATGGTCCTGACCAATGTTAATAGAATATTACCTTTGTGCTTTCAACAAGCTGGTTGCCTCAAGAGCATCTTCTATTGCAACTGTAATTCTGTTTATAAAATCTGGTGTGTTTCCTATGATGTAATACTTAAAGTTACTGACTTGACCTTCACGTGTGACTACAAGTAGTCAAAGAAGCACCACTGTAACAGTTCTTTCCATATTTAAAGTGCCCCTAACCCTTCAACTTATTTTTTTTGGTAGATTTTGACATCTTTCAAGAACTCATTTTTGA
>NC_090891.1:50803657-50806157 GCF_036669925.1 Montipora capricornis
ATTTCTGTGGTTTGTATAGCATAAAGCAATGTTTCGACAATGACATACTTACCTGAGCACATCAACAGCACTGTTAGTCAGCCTGAATCTGACAACAGAGACAGGGGAAGCATCCATGTAGCTCTGCAGTCTAATCTGGTCTTATAGATCATGTGTGTAGTGATGATACCAGCTTAATAAAATAAGAGATGAAGCTTTTAGCTCCAGTGGTGTGAGACACAATGTTGGCAGCCTCTGTGGTATTCTATTGGCTGCCCAAAACATTTGCATGACTTTGGTGTCATATGATGCACCGCTTTTGCTGTCTAGAAGACAAGATAATATTGTAATCGTAAATGATTTGTTTATTTGGAGACAGACTTGCCTTTGCCAATACATGTACATACATTATGTAAAACTTACCAAGTTCAGCTCCGGTGAGGCAGTCTTCAATTTCTTCGACTTCTCCCACTTAAAATGAAAATAAAAGGTAATAGATAAATTGTGGGTACAAGTACTAGATACTGAGAAGGAAATACATGTAGCATCCCTGTTCTTCATGAAACAGAACTAAACACTAAAAGTGGCCAGCCATCTTTGTATCTATGCATGCCAAATCTTCCAACTGACGCCAAGTCTTGAGTGTACAGCTTCTGTAATTTGATTATTTCAAAAATTACATGTACTTACCTGTAGTAGCAATTGGAGGTGTGTCCTTCTCTGTGACCATGGCCACTCTATGAACTTTATCTGTTCAGGTATCAAAAGAAAATAGGTCATGTTATCATTTTACTGATTAGATAATATACATCACATGTTAATTATCTTGCTGCAATATCAACCTTTTGATCCTTAATTGACTGAATTTATCCAGCTGATAGCGCTATCCAACGTTTGAACTGGCACTGGTCATATAAACCAAAGGCATCAGCGTGAAAAATTGACTGACGAGAGACTTACCAATCGACAACCTCATTAAAACCTTTGTTCTGCTTTGGAATGTATTTTTCAGCCTCTGGCCGTGCATGTCTTGTGATGTGCCAGCTAAATCCAAAATGTTGATGGAGGCAACAGTTTTGTAAAAATGTAATCTGCCAAGGAAAAAAGGATGCCGTCGTTAATTTACATGCATGCCGCAGTATACTCTCTCTATAAAGCTCGTTATTAAGAGACTCACCTATCCATGTCAGCCACATTCAAGTGATTGGCGAAAGAGTTTAGTAATAGCTCTCAGATATGGGCGGTGGTAGAGTTGTTTGGGAACTCCATTTCCTTCACCCTACCAGCAGCTTCCAGTGACCGCATTTTAGTCATGCGAGGCACTCTAAGGCGGTCACTCTAACGTAGCAAGATAAATTTCTTCTTTAAATTCCTGGAATGTCGCGGTGCCCAGGTTACACTTGCCATAATTTTTCTATGAGAACTAGTTAATGCTGGCCCGATGTTATCTGGCACCGCGCAAAAACTAGAGCAAAGGTGTATAATCGAGGCAGAAACAACGGACTTTATTCACAGACAGAAACTTGGTTCTGTTATTTCAATCTTTGCAATTATTGCTGCAGGAGGCATACAACTGTACTACATCCGGTAACAATTTTGGTGCAGTCTCCCTTGTTCAGTAAAATGTATCTTGTTGGAGCCATGTCCACATATGCTTGAACTCTTCCATCTCTTGTATGCACAATAAAGCTATGCAAAAGTAAGGGTTGATAGTTAGTATAATTCTCTTTTTTCATATTAAGTTGCACGCTTGGTTGGATATTACACTTTGCAAATCCTGAATTACGTATATCATTAAGCCGATCGGAATATAGTAGTTTGAGATTGAGCACAGTTTCATGATAGAATGTTTTCGACTTTTCTTTAAGGGTGCTGAAAGATTGGTAATTCAAATACCTGGAAAGTTTACCCTTTCGGATAACTTTTGCTTGCCCGATGACTTTCCGTGGCTCGTTGCAGATGCACGCATCAAATGAAATTTACTCTCGGGATGGTATTTGTTAATTTTGTTAATTCAGGTCCCAGAGCGTTAAATACAAATAACTTTCTACCTGTGACAATTGATACAGTCGAAGCTCTCTCGTAAGCAACCTGCTCTAGTTAGAAAACCAATGTGAAACCCCCCCGCTTTAAAATTCACTTTAACTCGCTAATTGAAAGCTCTTGTAAGCAACCGTTCCCGTAAGCGACTGCTCCCGTAAGCGACCGCAACCACCTTTGGTATTACCCAGTTAGAGTTTCTCGTTGTTTTTTAAGCTGTCACAAGCGACCACTAAGAGTCTCATCTACCTATGTCAACACTTTAATAAACACACAACACACTGCACTAAGATTTCAATAAACGTGACATACCTGCACCGGCCTCTCTTTTGTACCGATTTGTGGTTACAGATAATTATGAAACCTTCAGTTCACAGTTTTACTTTAACGAGCATGTACATGAGTGATTTGCTCCTCCTGTATGATATGTATGCATCAGTATTGCTTGAAGATTTGAAGCTGCCGGGTTGTATGTTGTGAC
>NC_090891.1:50813657-50821157 GCF_036669925.1 Montipora capricornis
AGTGGAAAAAAAAAAGAAGTTGGGTACGTATGCGTTATGACATTTAGTAGTATTCTATTTGGTTCAGCTAACTAAAAAGCCAATCTAAAAATTATTAGTCTTTTTCATTCACTTTTCATCTCACAGTCCACAACAAAGCCGCTATGCTTCATACACGTAAGTCATCCTTTTTGCCGAGTGTAGGTTTATAGCGATTGAAGGATTATCACTTCGAGATTAGTTTATACTTTTAAGTAATGGCAATAAAAGTGACAGATAATTTCCCAGCACGTTACACTGGATTTCAAAAACAAAGGTAGGGAAACTGGAAAAGAAAAAAAAAGTCACTATTTTTTTAATGAAACAGTGCACGAATTTTCCGCCACTCCGGCTGTATAGCACAATACAGAGGACTTGCATTGGTGTTCAGAATAAGATAACTTCGCAGAACATGTCTAACACCATCTTACATCTTTCTGTAATAGATCTCTGAAAGCTCTCTTTGCCAGATGCCTATTGCAGATCATTTGACTGAAAGTCTCAGAGTATCTGTTTCATTATTGGTTTTATTTCAGCCAATCTTCGAAAGAAATGATTCCCAAGTGCATGGTGAGTCTGCAATGGGTAAGAAAATAATAAACCACAAGAGCTTTGTTATAATAAAATGGATCTAGTTGCAAATAATCCTTTACCAAGCTTGCTGATCCAAGTAGGAATCAGGAAGATCATAAATTTTCACAATGAAATTTAAGACCATTTCGAATTTATAAATCTTATACCTCTTTACCTCTATATATTATTATTTTCTTATGACTTAACTTTCAGGTAAAACCATCATGAATGTTAATATGAAGAAGTTAAATCAAAATGTTTGAGGGAACTCACTTCATCATCTGTACTAGAGAATGTTGTTCACCAAGTGGTGGTGAAGATAAATCTAGGAATCTTGGGTCTTTCAGTATCAAAAAACGTTTTGATTATTAGCTAAAAAATCAAAGTAGCTCAGATTAACCCATTGACTCCCGGGGGTTCCCCATTGACGAGTAAAATCATCTGGCATTAGACAGAGTAAAATACTAAGTCTGACCGGTTTGGGTGTCAAAAGGTTAATTAAATTAATTAATGGGGACATAAGTTTTCAGTGATTGATTAAGGAAAAATAAGTGTGACCCTGTCAATGTCTAATCTAATCCCCATGAAAACATACTGATTTTGACATTTCAAGTGAATGTACATGCAGAATGTATGTCTGATATATAACAATGAATTAATGACAGACATTTTACCTTTAACTTTAATTTGCAATTCATAAAGCCAGTAACCCCTCAATAGTACAAATTAAGTAGTAAATACAGAAATATTGGAAATATTCAGTACCATGGACAAAGGCAAACAAGGATACATCATAAGAAGTAAGATTATTCAAAAAATAATTTTACTATTTTTTTAAAACATGGTTGAAAATAATTGTGTTTTTAGGTTAGCCAATTATGTTTCAGGCAGGGGTACATTGAAACTTTGAAGAGAAGAAGAAAACAGCAGAGATTCAATCACAACACTACTGCCATTGCATGAGGAGCATCTGCATCAAAGAATGCAAGGCTATTTCTTAATTAAAGCACCCACATTTTTTGCAAACAATAGAGTACATGTCTGCAGTCATCAGTTATTGGCAGCAGTGTGCACCCTAATTAGATTAGTGCATTTGTCTTTTCATGAAGTACAGATGTGCGCATGTCATATCACTATGCATTAATAAAGCACTACTTAATATGTGCATGGTATCAACTTTCTGTAGGAGAAATTAAGACCTCTTTTTATTCCCAAAGATGCAAAGACAAAAACAGATCTGAGAAGGAATGCAGAACATTATTTTACACATGCCAAGAAAACTACAAAGATGTCATGAGGTAATAGCCATTCTTACAGTACCCCATTCATTACTTACACATGCATGTGTTATATTAACTAAAGAACAACTTACCAATAGCATATGAAATTATATTCACAATTTGCTTTCCCCATTAATCCTCTCCCTCCATCTACTAGCAATGAGATAATCATAGGTTGTGCAATTGAATTAAATACTGCACTTCAAGAACCTAGCAGCCTTTACTAAAATTAGAGTTAGAAGGCATATACTATTGTTATTAGCACACTCGTCTTCCCCCTGGGCAATTTGAATTAAAAGGGTTAATTTTGTATAGGTTTTATCTTCAGGGCCTGTTGGTAGAACAAAACGTTGATGAGAGATTGTCAGTTAGTAGTGTAAAATGAATGCAAACATGTGTAATATTATGTGGGTTTCAGGTGAGCTAAATACTCATTTTCTCAAAACTCCACTTGTGATAGGGTCTGTAAGAAGAAAATCGTTACTGATTCTCTCATGCCTGTAAGGCTGCAGTATTTGCTCTCAAATATTAGAATACATTTTATTTGGTTCCTGCTTTGCCGGGTTCCCTTTGGTGAAGACTTTGAAAACTGAAGAAATTAATACATTGAATTTGCAAAATCAATTTAACTACCCGACATGACAACTATTAGGTAGAAAACCCCACCCTTTACCCTTGGAAAAGGTTTGCGGTTTACTGATTGAGAATGACATCATATTGTCCTCGATCCAGCACTCTAGGGCTTTTTTTATACTGACCATCATCAGTATAAATCCACTTAAAATGAGAATTGATTTTCTGATAGTAGCAGCATTAGTTTTAAATGAAATCTTCACAGCTGAGGCGCTAAACGAAAATGATAGATTTGTACTAGCAAAATATTCTGCACCTTTGCGTACAGTATAAATTACCCTTGTTGAAGGGGGGCATCTTGGGTTATTTGCAGCGCAGATTCCTTCCCCAATGTTTTCGCAAGGAGTGTCACCAGATGCAACGTTCACTGCGCATAACAAATTTTGCGTTCCACCACAGGTAGCCCAAGCTTGATATATGTGTATCTGTACTGTACTTTTTTATGCAATAGCAGAAATATAGGGGTTTGTACGATGAAAACGGCTTTTCTCAAAATTTAAAAAGTGTTTACGATTTAAAATTAAAAAACAGCTTACCTCGCTTCAGTCTTCTGTTTCTTTGTCTTTGGTACGGTTTCTGGGTCCATTAAGATCGATTTAGGTGGTTTTTAGTTCCTCCTTTTTTCCCTCTCTATTGCAGAGGGACCGAAAACCACCTAAACCGCTCTTCATTGACCCAGAAACTGAAGCAAAGACAAAGAAACACAAGACTGAAGCGAGGGAAACTATTTCTTATTTTAAAACGTAAATTTGTACATATATGTTTTTTACTTTTGCGAAAAACCATTGTCCCATACAAATCTTAAAATTCCTACTCGTACATGATATAGTACAGATACACATATATCGAGCTTGCGCTACCTATGATAGGACACAGAACCTTATGGTTTACTGATACTCTCGATTTGTTTGTGTCTTTTCCTTTGTGTGGTTAAGGAAGGGATTTGCATCATGGAAAATTAGCTCGATTAGTCCGTTCGATTCCAAAATAGAATCCTTTTAGATCAAAAGGAAGACACTAACATAAGTTACCGTTCCTTTTTTTGTTGTAATAGGGCATCAATAGCCCATAAAGATCATACGTAATAGCTCAGAAAGCGCTGGAACGCTGATAACTATCGAACATACAACCAGCAGTACTTGCCTGGTAAGGACCGTTCAGGATTTAGTGGATCGGGGAAAGGTTTATTGGGTTTATTTTGGGTATCCTGCGGGCTAGTCTTGACCAAAAGGTCGAGGGCTCAGAGGCCGGGTTAGTTTTGGTTGACTGTAAACCAATGAATTGTCGACGACCACAGGATCTTCTCTGTTGTGGTTGCTCTGATTAAACAGCGACCAATGATCTTTACTACCGGTATTCACATAAACGGAGAAAAGACTGATTGAGAATGTCCAGAACTTCCTTCTTGGCCCTAATCTGCCACTCTTTTTTTTGTCGTCGTCGTCTGTTTTTTATATATCTGAAATGCATACAGAGACACTACAAATGCTGGGAAATGTGAGTAAAGTGCAGAAAGGTGGAAATTCAGCATGGTTAAGTTATTTTGCCTTTTCCTTTAATTTCACAGAAAGTGTCTCGATAAAAGAGGCCATTATAATCAAGCAAGAAATTGTGCTGAAGTCTTAATTCGTAAATGTCATCAGACAACTCCCCGACGGGTGATAGTGGTGATAGTGAAGAGCTTGAAAACGAAGAAGAAAGGAAGAGGAAAAGGAAGTTCATGACAAAGGCTTCCTTGGTGGTCAACCCAGCTCGACATGCTGATGAGATCTTTGGACAGAAAATCGTTGCGTAGAAGAGCCGCCTAGGTGGCCTCATAGGAAAAGATAACAGCAACCAGAAAACTTGTCAGAGCGGCGTATTGCCCCGCAAGACGCCCCGCAGTGGGCAATCCGCGTTGTTTCGCAGTGCTTAAAACTTGGTAATATTAGCGTTAAACCAGTATTAGAGATTAAGAGAGTTTGACCAAGGAAACTTGACCGTCATACCGCCCAAAATGCTGTTGATAATCTATTGGAAATCTTTAGTTGATGCACTTGCTGACTATTAACTACTAATAGCCATGCTAATGCATATATAGAGAATGTCTGGTTGTCTTCTATGCACAAATAACCATTCTTTGGAAAAAATGTGTTCTGTGCAAAAAATGCAGTAGAATAGCAGCAGAATTTCACTGTATTTTTAAAGAGGACTTTCTCAGCTTTTGAAGTGGATTTAGGTGACTTCAAAGGTTCACCTAAGAAGCCCATCAGCATACTACCAGGAATCCTGCCTGATACCTGATACCTGATACCTGATTGACGTGCTGCTAAACCATTTATTGGGTGACCGATTGTGTGAGTTGGAGTTACTCATTAAACAATGGCCGTCTCATTTGAAGAATACCAATTTTTTGGCACCAAGAATATCTATAGTTCGTTGTTGAAGAAGTCTTAACCTCCATCGAGGAAATAGAACAATTGGAACTTACATTTATTTCCCGGCACGATTGTTTGTCATAAATTAACTTAACTAATTCTACGTGACAGTGATTTTACTTGTTATGCAACAAAGTTGTTGATAACACGGCGCTTGTTGTGCGTGTAGGGTAAATATTACAGGTATAAATAAATTGAAGCCTTGAAAGAAGTGAATCACGGGAATTGAAAAAAATTAATTCCCATCCTTCGATTTATTTATACCCTTTTACATTTACATTTTTGATGTATACTATCACTTAAAAATGAGCAACAAAAACGATTCCTAGAGATATTGCAGAATGTAAGGTGTGAGATTCTTGATTTTGCCAAGAGTATGAATTCCTTTGAATAAAAAATGGAACAACACAGTTTTTCGTCGTATCTGCATTTCAGTCTATCTCTCATATGGCATAACACGGGGGTGGATGGCAAATTAATTTGACTACAGTGGTTTCAGAAGTGCCACTCTAGACATATTTCAGATATTTGAAAAACATTTCAATTGAGACTCAAGTACATTTATAATGGACAGTTGTTTGAGTTGAACAGTGTCTTTTACGGCTGGAAAAATTCAGAAGTTTTTGTTCTACCGTCCTGATTAAGGAAAAGTAGTCCAGAGATCTGAGTTTTTAATTCAGCGCTTCAAGCCAACAGCTATAAATACACCCCAAGACATCTTTGCTAAATCTTTGACTTGAATCTCAAACATGTTTGACTACACCTTTGTCAAATCTTTAACCTGAATCTCAGACATGTTTGACTACACCTTTGCCAACCTTGTGACGTAAATCTCAGACATCTTTGACAACACTTTTGCCAAGTCTTTGAATTGAAGCTAAGACATCTTTGACGACACCTTTGTGAGCGTAACAAAGGGCTGTCAAATAACACCTTTGACGCTTGTCGAAGGTTGGGTGTAAAACTGTGGTAAAAACGGCCTTTACCACCTGAGACTCCCCTGCAAAGGCGACCGCAAAGATAATATTTGACGCGCGTCAAAGGTATGTAAAGCTGTAACAAACGCGGTCTTTATCGCGTCTTTGACAAGACATTTGACGCTATGTAAATCCAATTTTTCGTCCCGTGCATAGGGTGGTTTTGGGTTTTTTAGTTGGTCATATTTTATATAGAGGGTTGTGATCAGCTGCTACAAATGATCCCAATTTCTTATCATCGACATGCGAATCAACGAATTATATCTGATTTAGTAACGTTTTATATACAACACGCTTTTATGGACTGACTGTCCACATTTCACGTATCGTACAGACACTATTTATATTACTGTTACACACATTTTCTCATCCTTGTGGTATAAAGAGACATGCGTAGTGCGTAGCAATCATCATTGCATCATCTCATCGTTTGTAGACATTCGAAGATCCTGTTACATTTGCCAACGATCTGTGAAAGTCTTTTAGATTTCGTGTAGTCTTTGAAAATTGGTTGAATTTCCATTTGACGCTGGTTGACATACAATACAAATTCCAAATCATCTGTGTTTTTCATCAACGAAGCCATGTGCTTTTCAAGTTCAAACTGAAACTCCACTATATTTTCACGCATGGAATGTTTTAATGTTTTCGAAAATTTGTTTAAAGCATGTGACGTTTGTTTTTGTTTCTTGAGTTTTGCCTTTGTTTGTGTTGTTTTTTCATTGACCATGGTATCTATAAGTTGAAAGTCTTCACATCCTTCACTCAATGAACCTACAAACGACTCCAAATGATTCATAATAAAATACAGCAGATGAAAGACGATGTCGTGATGTTATTCTAACTGTGACAATGAGGATAGACTAAATTATTGATTCATTTATAAAAATAATCTACAGATTTCAAGTCTAATATTCGTTTAAGTACAAGGAAAGGTTACGTTTATACAAATGTTGGCCGTGTAGCACTTATATTTTAAACAGAGTTAACTGAATAGAGTGTAATGTGAAGTGCTAGATTTCTATCCCACATAGAACCATGTGAGCGTTAGCGCCACTGATGGAAATGGGGCCACATAAGGACAGAGAAAATCTCTGACTAGGGTGGGAATTCAATAGTTCCAATCACCTATCAAAACAAAGAACACTGTTTAGAAATGCAATAGTTGTTCGATCTACAATTTAAACATAATGTTTTACCATCACAATTAAATGGTTTATAATCGAAAGGTCTGTCACGATGTAATATGACTCAACAGAAATCACAACGTAATTGATTATGCAATATCAAACCAAAATTATCATATGTCAAGATATTAGTAGCTATAGTAAATATCGGTTTACTAAAACGTGCATTAATAATTTTTTGTTCTTTGCTGCTTTTTAAAACTTCTTCTTCTTGTCGTTTTTGTTTTTCTAATAAATGTACCCTTCTACGAACTAAATTTTTTTTTTAATTGCTGTTCAGTGACATCAGACAGTAATATTGCATTAGTACAAGGACAAAATTGAGAACAATAGTCACACAAATATTTTTCACCCTTCTCATCAAAACGAGTACATTAAAAAAAATTCACAACTACTACATTCGTTCAAACAATCT
>NC_090891.1:50826157-50828657 GCF_036669925.1 Montipora capricornis
ATACCGTGAAAAAGCTTTAAATGCTGCATTTTTTTCTGGCTTTTATCAATACCTGGTGTTTTCCATAGTTGTAAAATAATAAGGCCAATGCCACGTGGGGTAGTTTTTCGTTTGGTAATGGCTTGTCCTTATAAATGAAGTCGTATATTTCTCGCCAATACTCGTCAAATATCAGATTTGGTGTCGAATATTCGCTCGCTCATTTATGATTTTTTATAAAATCGCTTCACGAATGCCTCTCTGTTGGGAAATACATGCTCTTTACGTACGATTAGACCAGTAATGTCACGAAGATAATAAACTAATTTATGTACATCATCACCCCTGTATTCCTGATAGTCTCTCTGATGTGGTCGGAAAACGGTGACTGTTCTTTTGTTTTTAAAAGCGTTCTTGTCCATAAATGATTTCCATTTAAGGATTGCAACGCTCGGTTAATTCTTCCTCTGGTGTAATGTACGACCAAAAACGATCTTGCATGGAATGTTCCGGGTGTAGATGTATGAATACGTAACCATGACGTCATGACCGTCCGTGCGTCTGTCCACCCCTCCATGCCAATGTGACCAGTATCATGCTAGTTTACAGCAGAAAGCTTTGATATTGGACATCCATCTTTTGATTAACTGACACCAGTAAGAACAAGGTATCTGCTGACCAGTATCACATGACCATACCGCGGGCTCAACCTTAAGATCACCAAGGTCAGCTGGTTTTTTTTTTTAAGTTCACCGCTGACCCGGTACTGGTTTTCGATGGGATTGCAGGCTCAACCTAGGTGAACTCACCTGAACATAAGAGAGGCTTCATTTTTCTGTGGCTCGACGCGGCTACACGGCCATACTATATATCAATGAAAGTTCTTACACAGTCAAATGCTTTTCGTGTTCAGGCGGAAAACGGTTTGCACGTTTGGATTGGTTTCAATCCAGTTTCAATCCAGTTTGACATATCACGATATCTGTGGTCCACACTGGTGGCTATGCAGTTATTCAAGTCAAGCATTGGCGGGATGTAAACGTAAATCTGACTGTTTATTTTTAATTTGCTTAGAGCCGCTTTTTTCTTTGTATTGCAATTTTTGGCATATCTTTAGAACATGACATGATGCCTGGAGGACCTATGTCTAGAACAGAAACAAAAGGACTGAGCGAAAGAGAACGACAACGACAAAACAGAATACCAGTAATAGCTCATACTTAGCACACAAATTCTTTCCTTGGGCACTAAACCGTTTGTTATTTTTACAGATACGTTATTTAAAGTGGATGCATATTTTTAAAAGGTGGTTTAATCGGTTCTTCCTCTTTTCAGGAATGAAAATCAAATTTTTATTGTCAACTGGAATTAAATAAGAATTATGTGTACTCTTTTGGACAGTTGATTTGTTTGTTTGTTTGTTTGTTTTGCTCTAAAATGCGAATGAACACGTGCTTTTTTAATTCCCTTGCCAAAAGGGTTTTTGTTGTGCCTCAAGAGTGACGAGAAAATTTTGCCCTTATGTTATAAACACGTGTTCGCAATGAGTTCTCGTAAAATTAGGGGGAAATCTCAGTAGCTTGTGTTTTCAGAAGTTTGTTTAAAGCACCCAAATGTTGTTTAAGTGTTGGCACAGATCGTGTTTGAAGTTCATCCTTTCTTGGCTGCATTGCTGTAGTTTGCGGATTCTTGTACCAAGCCAACCTTGGCGTGTTTCAATGAAAAGTGAATGATCTTAGTGGAATAAAGTACATCAGTAAAACTCTTCTTTGACCTTGAACTGACACAGTTGTTTTTATGGCTTCTTATTTTAGCATGATTTCTATTACCTGGCTATTGACAGTTGACTCTGAAATGGCTTTTTTTTCCTTTTCAATTCGCTCACTGAGGTTATGCTTAATGCTTGTTTCCTTTTAAAACTCATTCGGTTCAAGAAAAAATTATTGCCAAACTGGTGAATTGCAAAGTAAATTTCACTGAAAAAAGCGATGTCGCACTCATCGCTTCGTAACTCATGCAATATCGGTTTTTAGTGTAAAATTCTTCTGTGAAGTCATAAGTTAGGCAATGAATTTTTCTATAGAAGGAAGCAAAGAAAATGATTTAATTTTTAAAGCAGCAACTGGAAACATCCAAATGCGCACAATTCGAAACCTTTTATTTTCACAAACCGTACAGGAAGTAAGAATAAATAACCAGGGAGCTCCGCTTTTAGGCTTGGCTAAATCTATATATTAGTATTATTGTATAACGTTCACTTCTTGTTTATCTTTAAGAACCATTGCCGCAATGCATTGGGTTCTGGCTGGTATTGAATGAAAAAAATCCCGACCCTTCATATCGTAATGTGGTGGCATTTATCGAATGAGGATACAGCGCTTGTTGTGTGATGAATACTAATAGATTTAAATGATGTACCATTTTGGTCAAAATATCAATCATATCATCGCTCTTGTAGAGTTGATTCATCCAATCATCAAATGTAAATATGGTGGTTGTTTGTTTTTTGTTATTTTGTATC
>NC_090891.1:50841157-50848657 GCF_036669925.1 Montipora capricornis
ATCAAGGAACATGTTCGTTGTTAACTTGTTTTTACGTGATGGTGGAGGCCTATAGATTAAGATGACACGGCAGGTAAAGTCTTTCAGTCTCATCAGCATATCAACCAATTCAAATGATTTTGGGTTAAAATCTTTCAAGATCGAGCTGTTAAAAGCTTTACGAAGAAAAAAGCCCACTCCGCCACCTTTGGCTGATACCCTAGGGACTTGAAGAATTTTGAAGTCCTGTAAATTATTCAAAAGTTCAGGTATTTGTGAATTGTTTATATCAGAATTAATCCATGTTTCGGTCACGGCGAGAATATCAAGTTTATTGCTTTGAATGATGTCGCATAGTAATGCAGACTTCTTGGTGACTGAACGGGCATTCCACAAGCCAAATTGAACTTTCGAAGTCGTTGTTTGATGTTTTTGTTGAGTTTCAAGTGGAAGTGAGACCAGGTTGTTGAAGTTAACGAGTCGCGGTTCAGTGATTGCATAGTTAGAGCGACTTCGGAGGCCAGAATTACATGAAATCCTCGACTGTATATGGAATGGTCCTTCATTGAAACCATAGCTTTTTCGATTTCCTCTAAACGGTTTTAGCAAACCCATCGTCTTAAGGGAATTCCATATGTTAAGGTCGAGGGGTCGAACTCGTTCAGAAACATGGCGGGTGGCTTGAACTTGAGTAGGAGCGATCACAGGAGCTTTCCACCAAAACTGGAGATTAAGTAGAATATTCCTCGAATAAATCAGCTTGGAAGCAGCCATGGATGTTGAAGTTATAATAGAAGACAAAATAAATGCGTTTAAACCAATGAACCCAGTAAACTAAGAGGCAAAAACTATGAGCAGCAAAACAGGCAACCAAACTAGGCGGTGCTCATTTACATATACTTGCAACAAATGCACTCGACGCCATCACCGTTCCTTACATAACAAAGACACGTCAACAAGAGAATCCAGGCAAGATCCTGAAAACGCAACAGCTTCAAATACAAGCCAAGAAGCCTGTAATTACAATATTCAAGGGAAAAGAAGCGTTCTCACTATTTGCCCTGTCCAAATGGTTAAGATAAAAGACAAAGACGGAAATTGCATCGAAGTATTAGCTATGCTCGATAGTGGTTCAAACACAAGTTTCATCTCGAAGAATGTTGCAAAGAAACTCGGGATTCGTGGTTACAAAACACATCTCACGATGAACCTCGCAGGCGGTCAAAAAAAGTCTGAGGAATCAGAGCTCATCGATCTAGCTGTTTCCTCGACTCTGGAACAAAGCGTTCAGAAATCTATGCAAGCTTATGCCATTAACAAGCCATGCAGTTCAGCAAGAACGGTCTCAAGAACGGCATTAGAAAGTTATCCTCATTTAAAACCAATCTCAAACAATTTGCATTTATCAGGCGGAACAGTAGACTTGTTGATTGGTACAGATTTTGCAGACGCTTTCAATGATGTGCATGTGATCTCAGGGAAAAGTGGAGAGCCGATAGCTAAACGAAATTGCTTCGGGTGGTATATCATCGGACCATTTGCTGGTCCAGTAAATCAGCAGTCGACAAGAATTAGTTCAGTGGATGTTGGAACAGTCAGCGTGCTAGAGGACACGAAGAAACTTCTAACACAAGATTTGATGGGAGTAAGACCAACCGAACTTTGTACATGTAGAGATAGCGATCTCCAGGAGAACAAGTTTATCAAATCGATTTCGGAGTCCACCAAAATCGTCGACGGAAGGGTACAAGTTCGAATGCCTTGGAGAGAAGATGGACCTCCAAATGAATCTAACTACGACGCTGCTTACAAGAGAATGATTTCCTCTGAAAACTCTTTCAAGAAAAAGGATTGCACCGAAATAATCGACTCTGAGGTACAAAAGCTGGTAGAACTAGACTTCATCACGGAAATACCCCCTTCAGACGTTAATCACAATCAGCCAGAATGGTATCTTCCTTTACAAGTGGTGTTCACCCCCGACAGAACAACCCAAGTCAGACTAGTATTTGATGCAAGTGCGAAAGGCCCAAACGGAAAATCCCTCAATGACCACCTGGAAAAAGGACCCAACTACATTAACAGTTTATTAAACGTGTTAATGGCTTGGCGGTATGATAATGTAGCATATACCGGAGACGTCCAAAAGATGTTCAACCAAGTGATGATCCATCCAGAAGATCAAGTCTTTCACCGTTTCCTATGGAGACCAAACGAAAATGAGATGGCTAGAATTTATCAGTGGAAAAGGTTGAACTTCGGAGATAAACCGGCCCCAGACATCACTGCTGGAGCTATCAACACCTTGGCAAAAGCTTGCCAAGATCGATTCCCAGAAGCTGCTGAAGAACTCCGTAAACATGTCTATGTCGATGACATTGGAGGATCTAAAGAAAATGAAGAAAGAAGCAAGCAAATGACAAACGAGATAGATTCCATACTTGCCACAGGCTGCTTTCAAGTCAAAGAGTGGAACTCGAACAACCAGAACATTGATCAGTCCGATCAAACTGTCGTGGATTTTCTTGGTCACAAGTGGAACAAAGCAAAGGATACATTTTCTTTCAAAAAGAATGAAATTGCTATAAGTGAGAGTCCAATCACAAAGAGGAATTGCCTTGGATATCTTGCACAACTATGGGATCCAATAGGACTCGTAATCCCAACAACCATCGAGTTCAGAATTGCTCTACAAGAACTATGGAACACAGGTTACTCTTGGGACGATATCCTCCCAGACTCAATCCATTTAAGATGGAAGATGAATGTTCAAGTACTTAACCAACTTCTCAAGTACGAATTCAGTAGAAAGCTCAAACCAGACGATGCAGTTGAATTACCAGAAATCCATGGATTTTGCGACGCGGGAGAGAAAGCTTATGGCTCAGTCCTGTTTCTAAGATGGAACCTTTCTAATGGAACTTACACCTGTACACCAATCTTGGTTAAAGCATTTGTGTCCCCATTGAAGAAGAAGTCAACACCTCGTTTAGAACTCATGGGATGCCTCTCACTCGCGAGAGTATATAAGACATGCAAGGAAGCATTAGAATTTGCTGGAATCAGCAACTGCAAAAGAATGTTCTGGATAGATTCCCAGATCGTGTTGTCATGGCTAAAAATCTGCCCAAGAAAGTTCAAGCCATTCGTCTCAGTTCGAGTAGCTGAAATTCAGGAAACGATTGACCCAGAAGAATTTCATTTTGTTAAGTCAAACCAGAACCCAGCCGATGCCTTAACCAAAGGGATTGCGCCAGAAGCCTTGGAAGACTGGTTAAAAGGTCCCAAATTCTTGAGGAAGCCAGAAGAAGAGTGGCCCGCCTTCAAAGAAAGCTCACCAAACAATGAGGAAAGGAAGTCATCAGATACGAAATGTGTGCAAGCCACAGCAACGGAGACCTTCTACGAATTTGTTCAGGACCCAGTTGATCAGACGCAAGCTGTCGGAAACCCTATCATGGAACATTTGATGAAATCGTGCTCAACGTTCAGAAAAGCCAGGAAAGTCATGGCATATGTTTTGAGGTTTATCAGCAACGCAAGAACAAAAGTAAAAAATCGAGACGTAATATTACTGAAAGAGTTATCACAAGCAGAACTTTGGCTGTCTAAATGGAGCCAACAAACCCTGGACAAAGATAAGATAGACAAAAAGTTGATTCCATCTGAGGACGAGCAAGGATTATTACGCGCACACGGAAGGCTGGAAAATATCAGATCTCTATCAAACGAGCTCCGCAATCCAATTATCCTCCCGAAAGGACATCAACTAGTTCACCTTCTTGTCTACCACCTTCACGAAAAGCGAGCTCATTGCAGCAGCAAAAGCCTCATTTACGAATCCAGACGTCGTTTTTGGATTATAGGCGTACGTCACATGGCAAAGCATCTTACGGCAAAATGTGTGACCTGCAAGAAGTTAAGAAGAAAGCCATTAGAGCAACTGATGGGCCAGCTCCCTAGGCTAAGAGTTGCAGTGGGATTCCCAGCATTCTGCAACACAGCAATTGACATGTTTGGCCCGCTGCAGATCAGAGTTGGTCGGAAAACATTAAAGGAAGCACATGCAATTATCCTTTCCTGCATGACTACTAGAGCAGTTCATCTAGAGTTAGTAACAGACAGAAGCACAGATACATTTCTCATGGCCTTCAGACGGTTCACGTCCATGAGAGGAAATCCAAACAACTGTTGGTCTGACTGTGGAAAAAACTTTATTGGTGCTCAACACTACTTAAAGGAAACCATGCAAGAATGGGACATCCCAAAAATCCAGAGTGCCGTTTGTGAAGAATTTTTTTTTGTACGTTTCACTGGAACTGGAATGTTCCACGAGCCAGCCATCAAAATGGTGTAGTAGAAAGTCTTATCAAATCTGTACGAAGAGCACTGGAAGTTTCGTGTAAGACCCAAGTCCTCACAGAAGAACAATGGAGAACCTTTCTGGCACAAGTCACCTGTCTCGTAAATCAGCGACCGCTTTATCCCAGTTCCAATGGTATTTGGGAAGGTCCACCCGTCACGCCAAACGACCTTTTAATCGGGAATCATTTTCCACCTCCTGTGCCAGAAGAGCAATCAAAAGTGAATCCAAGGGATCTCGTTAGGAGCACTGAAAAACGTGTACACGAATTTTGGAACTGTTGGCTGAAGTATTTCGCACCAGACCTGCTACCCAGGAACAAGTGGTACCGAAAGAGAGAGAACCTCAGAGAAGGAGATCTTGTTTTGGAGACGGAACCTACTCCCAGAAAAACATGGAAGATGGCAGTTGTACTCGAAACATTTCCTGGCGATGACGGACTCGTGAGGAAAGCAAAGATAAAAACAGCAAATGCAGTCTACGACAGACCTATTCACAAATAATGCCTAATTGCTACCAAAGAGGAATTAGATAACCCGACTTAAGTAAATAAACACGTCAAATTAAGCTGTTCAGTCTAATTAATGGAAATTTAATTATACCTCCGCACTGGGGGGAAGTGTTTTGCATAACGCATATATTTTTGACATAAAGATGGAACTTATAAAAGGAATAATAGGTACGTGTGAAAAGAAACGTGTTTAACATATCACGCATATTTTTGATAAAGTATAAATAGATACGTGCCTCGCCTTATAAAGTCAGAAGAGAAGGCAACCAGAATTGTAAGTAGTTTTCTTGTATCCCTAAGCTTTTCTGGTAGTTAGTTGTCTTGGAAAACTTTGTAACTTATGTTATTTTCTTTCGTTTGTAGTTTGACAACGTAAAACATAGACTTATGAAACTCAGTACTTGTCCAAAAATCTGTTTCCTCGACGTCTCTTCCGAAGGGATACTCATATCCAATTCAACTATGGAATTCAACATCAGGAATTTGTCTTGATATCAGCTGCGTAAGCGTCTTAGTACAACATGAAGAAACTGCTACATCTTGTTCGTGTAAGACATCTATGTACAGGACTTCGACAGCGATGTTGATCGAGCGGGACAAGCAAAATGTCCGCAATATTGAGGGATTGAGCAATAAAGTTGACTCTCTTTGCCATTTGATGAGTGAGAGGAACCACACCGAGCAGAATGAAAAAACGTTAAAGAAGAAAAGTACTTCTAAGGTGCATGTCCCATCAAGATGCCGGGTAAGTGTGGGTTGTTTGTTTCTTTAAACAGTTGCATTTTGTCATTAAGAACTTATGTAAGCTTAAAACTAGCCTGCAAACGCAGTCAAAGCATGTTCGTTTCTATACGTCTGCGTTCACGGGCTTAGCTCAAGACCGGTGTTTATTGGTTCAGAGGAGCCAACTTAAAGTGCCACTGCGCTCAAAAATTAATTCTCTTTTTTCTTAAATTTTGAGAGTATGTTTTCTTGGCATTGGATTGGCAAAAGTTTAGGCTGTATTTTCATGCAGATCACTGAGAACTGAACCGAGAATGGAGGACGTGTGAACATGAAATTTGAGCTTTTATACTGTTTTGCATATTTCTTAATTAAGCTGCTTTCACACACAATACACTACAAGTCTTCTGGTTAATTTCTTTTCAACCAAGCTCTCAGGTGCCCACCTGTAGCCAAGGAATGGGGGGCCATTAAAAATAAAACGTACTCAGATTAAATTGGGCTTTGACTGGAGACAAAAGGTTAAAATGTTGCCACTCAATTGTTAAACAAGAACAGTTTCAAAGTTGATGGTTGATGTGAAGAATTATGCTGGTCGAAGCCTTGTTATCCACCAAGGCAAAGTTCGATAACACCACCAAGATCAGCATATGTAAATATTCTTTATAATTATACTGTGCATTCTATCAAACAAAGCTACAAAAGAACTCTTTCTTTCAAATATCATCAGAAAAGTCAGTAGCTGCAAAAGTTTGGCCAATTTCTCTGCGACTGTTAGTTGTTTGGCATTTTTCTCCCGACGGTGTACTCCTGAAAGTTAACGAATGATGCTTTTTGATGCTTTTAGAATATTTTTCTATCCTGCACATGTAACTTGCCAATTATTTGATCAAGAAGATGTCGCAAAAGTTGAAAAATTTCTCCACTTTTCCTCCATGATCATTTTGTTTTTAGTTGTTCAACGGGCATATAAACCATGTAATCCCCATGTAGTCTTTCTCGTACTATTGATGCCAGTGTAGTGAGCTATCGACAGATCGACCTGTTATCAAAAATCAGAAGTTCCTCTCAACCATTGAAAAACATAAAAATATTTTGAAAGAATATTACTTACTGGCTATTGCTGGGGGTTCAAAGTATGGGAGACGTATTGACAGCTTACGTCTTTTCAATTTCCAATTCAAGAACTGGGTATTGCTACATAATTTTGAGCATGCCCTTTGGTCATACAGTAAATTTACATTTGAGTCCTGATCCAGGTAAGCTTTGAACAGTGTAGCAATAAATTAATCACATCTTTTGAACTGGAATAATAATAAGCATCTCAAGTTAGTATAATAACTTATTGACTGTGCTACTTCAACTTTAAAAGTATCTCAGACTGAATTTCGTACAATGTACAAGTGCCTTTTGGAAGATGATGCTACCTTCCAGGGCTTTTATCTGGAGGAAAGGTAAGTTACTGAGCCTTCATAAACTAACGCTATGTGATAAACATAAAGGGTCATTAGTTACATTGCAAATGATTCAAAACCAGTTTTGAAATCTGAGCAGACGTTGGCCTTTGTTTTCTGTCTCTGAAATTTTAAAGGTGTAGTTGTGTTTTTTCATGGCAATTTATGTTTACCAGTAAATAAATTTTACCAATTAATTTCGTATCTGCCATTGAGCACAAAGTGTCTTTGATTTTTTATGTGTTGCTTAAATAGAGTGTACGCTGCCCCTTTAATGTTTGATTCATAGCTTCTCAAAACAATTAAGGCAGCTTCCCTTCAGAAATGCAGCAACCCCTTTAGAAAGGGGTTTTCACCCTGGTACAGTGCTCAAAATTAGCAGTTGTCCGGTCATCCCAGACGACCAGAAAGTTTACTGGGTGACTAGTTTTTGGTAAAATGAAAAGGTTGGTTGCCAAAAGAAAAAACAA
>NC_090891.1:50853657-50856157 GCF_036669925.1 Montipora capricornis
TGTAAGATGTTAATGACGTAGCCTTTGAAAATTGTGTGGTTTATTTCTTAAGGTTGTCAGATGTTTGTCTGAGTTGCAAAAGGAAATATCACAATCATGCATGATGAAGATGGTACTTTTCTTGAGTTAAAACCAATATATTACAGATTCACTCACTGTGCTCATCCATAAAATATCATCCTTGCCAAAACAATAACAGTACCAACTATACTGGGCAAACAATGACCTCTTCCCTACCTGAATGAGAGCAAAGTGAAAAATTATTGGCAAAATACAGCAAAAGATTGTATATGCTCAAAATTTGGCACTGTGCCCCATACTGTCTTGTCTTCCATCTCCAGCAACCACAACACCCCCTTGGATGGCTTTCACTTTTTCCAGTACTTTGGCTTGGTATTTTTGCCAGTAGTTAAATATTGTTGGGAAGAGCTTACCCTGAAAAGTAGATGTTATTCAAGTTAGGATAAGGTTATTGAATATGTTGGTACTGCAAACCTCATGTTGTTTTATCAGAAGTTATCTTTGTTCATGCTACAGTACCGCCTGAAAGTATTGACCGTTTGGAACGAGGCAATACCTCGTCTTTGCCACAGGTAGTGGTCGCGCGCCAACGAGGTATGCAAATTTTTCCCTTGGTAAAACCAAGGTGCAATTTGCCGCGAGAGAAAAGATGAGGCTTGCCACGGGAAAGCCGCGAGAGAAAAGATGAGGCTTGCCACGGGAAAGAACAATGATCTGCTGCACTTGTGAAATAAGCGGAAGACTGTCAAGTTTTATATCTCATGGTGTGAAGAATCGATTCTTAAAGCAAGAAATCGTAATCAAAATGAGAAAGTGCGCGATTTCTGTAAGGACTCAAATTTTATTATCTTTACATAATGTAAATCCAAAGACTTCTTTACTGTAAAGATAGCAAGATACTGTTATTAACTACAGTGTAAGCGACAGCTGTGTTATCCAACCAACGAAACATTCATTGTTATCCAAGCTGTAATACTGTATGTGTGCGTGAAAAAATTGTTTGGTTTCGAAACAGGTTCGATTGTGTCTGTTTTCATCCAAGGCTGACCTTATTTTATTTGGAGACTTGAAATTCAAACTTGTGCGATTGTCTTCCTTTCATCATCACCATTTTGGTGAAAGGCAAGTACAGTATTCCTTCCACATATTATTGTGAAACTCGTCAAATTTCAATTTTAATTGATACATTCTTGCGAGGCATCGGAGCCTTTGTTGGTACCATTTTGGGACCTGACATACCGAAGAATAATTTAAGAATGGTTTCTTTTTTCATCTCTTTCATCAGCAATAAATTGTTATGTGTAATCATAGCAATTGCAGTATGTTAACTGCGCATGGAAAACAAATCTAGGAATAGACTGTGATTAGTGTAGAAATGAAGTCTCTAAATCATCTGCATGCTCATTGTTTGTATACGAATTATAAAGATGCAAAACCAGCAAGCGTAACAAACTTGGGAAATTTTGAAATTTCGCCTAAAGAACGACGTAATTCTTAACTTGACAAAGTCCGATGTTCGAACCATCTTTCATCAAATGTTAACCAGAGCACGAAAACCTTTTCAGTTGAGATGAAATAGTTTTCTACTAGTTCAGGGGTTTGGCTTCCTTGGAGTGATTTTCTTTTTGTAATTTGTTACAGTTAAACAACTTGGAAAGTAATGTCGCATTAGTAAACCACAAGAGTAATATTACATTATTCTTACTTTGAACAACGAACGGTTGGTCATGCAAGGTTTTCGAGGATATGTTGAATGTGTTATGTAAATTCTCCATGACCAGCAACCCAATATTTCAGTCAATTTAAAGTGAATCTGCAATACTAACGTTTTGGACAGTGATTAGGGACATTATCTAGCTTGAGTAGTTTTATACCTTTCAACACGGGCATTGCAAGAGCGGGTCAACCAGACCCTGGACATGTTAGCTTACAGTTTTGTATATATTTTGTCAAAACGCTCTGCCGCTGTAGGATATCGAGATGATAAATGTATGTTCCGAGCGCTGAACTGCAAAAAACAAGCGGACATGTTCTCCCATAAACTGAAATGAATAAAACTTAAAAATGTGATGATGGCAAAGTCCACGCAAGCGGGACAAACGTCCACGAAATCGACTTGTCGAACCTTCGAATGAACAGTCCACAAGAAGTCTTCGAAATAATCACTGCAATCAAAATATGTTGCAAAGAAGGTTTCAAATGTGGTCGGAATCTGGCAACGGATATTCTCTTCGCATGTAAAAGGAAAGTAAAGGCAGCCAAGTTCCATGACTATCGGGTATGATACTCTGTAATGTTCGCAATTTTCAACCGAAACTTGTTCAGTTCCTGTTCTTCGGTGGCGTTTCAACATCATAATCTGGCTTATCGAAACACAAAGTCAAGGGAAACCATTTACAACTCTACCGCGGAATTTTAATTACAGAGGGTTTACCTCGGTTGGCTTTCCTGCGGCAACTTTAGAGCCGAGCCGTAAATT
>NC_090891.1:50863657-50876157 GCF_036669925.1 Montipora capricornis
CGATTTCGTAAAAGTCATCTTTACGATTTTCATGCTTTTTGTAAAGACGGCGTAGAAACCTTCCTTAACTCCCTTTATGGTGAGTGTAAATTCTCGTAAAGGTTGTCTTTACGGTTTTCATGCTCTGTGCATTAAGGCAACGTATAAACCTTGCTTAAGCTCCCTTTACAGTGAGTGTAAATTCTCGTAAAGGTTCTCTTTACGAATTTTCATCCCAGTGCGTAATAATACGCCTAGACCCGATACGGCTAAAACACTAGAATATACATAATAAAATAAATTCTATTTAATCAATCTCCACTTATAGCTTTCTTTTGAGCTCGGTGCTCCTTTTGTCGTTGGTACAGTACAGCCCAAAATAATGCACGCGCAAGAAATGGCGCAAGAAGTTCTTGCGCCGCAAGAACACGCAAGCGGTCAAAAGAAGACTGTTAAATTGCGGTTTATCCGCAAGAAGATAGAAAGCTTTCCGCCAGAAGCCGCAAGAAGTTACGAACTTAACCGCAAGACGGAAAAAGCGCAAGAAGTTAGTGGGTTCAACCGCAAGAGTAGTCGGTGTTGCTTTTCTGTAGTGATTACGGATTATGTTTTCCAAAACATAAATCGCTTTCAAAAGGAAGTGATATAATGGTATGTTTCCTCCTATTGGGAAACATTCGATGGCCATGAGATCAGAACTCGATGTTTGGTTATCCCAATTTATCGCAGGCTGTATTTTATGCACTCACCTAAAAGAAAGACCGGTGAACGTGAGTGTTTCAAAGCAGTAACTAATTTCTGCACTTTCAAAACAAAAAACCTTCAATCACGCCATTAACTACCAACAAGCAGGCTCGCAAGCATAACAAACCATCTAAAGAATGAACTTTTGAATGTCTTAGATCGAACGCGCAGCCTTTTGCATATGATGCCGGGAAGGTGACAGTGTTATGTGCTTAAGCAAATGTTGTGTGATATCTTCATCGGCAACAGAAAACTCGTGGTATCATAACAATACTAATAGGAAATAACAAACAAAAGCTTCTGCATTTATAAGAGTCAATCTCCCTAACCACTGCGTGACATGTGGCACAAAGTCAACAAATTGACCCCGATCATTTTTTGCCTATGGTGTCCTAAGAAACGTGATATAACTTTTAAGTTCTGGAAATTTTCTAATTTTGAGGAAAGCTCGAGAAACTCTAGGTGGCTCCTGAAATGGAAAAATCATCAAAATGACGCCTCAATCAAGGGCCATAGAATCAAAACTCTTGTGAAGGCACAAAAGAAAATACACATTTCTTTGTTTTGTAATTTGATTAGGGAGATAAAAAGCTGATGATTAAGGCCAGATAGAAACAGATAGCTATCGATTTAAAATTACTTGTGAGAACTCAAACATTTGCCGAAATTTCGGACTTGGAAAATCCCAAATTGCGACCCATTTTGAAACAATCATCAAGATAGGCGGTAAAATTCAGAATTGGCTGAAACTTCGAATTTCACGACTTAAAGGCATTTATTCAATGATAGCAAAAAAATATTTTGGTAAAACGTATTTCCGTGCCGGAGTGGCCCGATACAAGTTCGCTGAAATCAGTCAATATTCAATTAGCCAATGCAATCAAGGCTCTGGCAGCTGTGAAACACAGGTGAGGGAAACCTTGTGAAAATTTGGTAATTCTTGTTACTGCTGTTCGAATTCAGTTACTTTCTGCTGTATTAGCAGCTTAACTTGGAATATAAATGTTCTGAAGCAATGTTTCAGATCAACGGACAGTTAAGTTTACTCTCAAGATTGCTACCACAAGAACTGATACACGTGTCATTCACCAAACTTACTGTACCATCTATTTCCTACTAAAGGAAATCTTTTCTTTAAAAAAAATTACATCAGTGAAGTGCCGTGGTGTAATTAACAGATTCCTGCATTTCTAGAAATCATACTTTTTAATTGGAAACACAGTAGGAAATAAACTAGAATAAAGTGATTCACAGCAAATGTTTTGTCATGCAATTTTACATTCCATAATATGTCTGGCCACGTGACGCAGGTTCCGTGTTTGTCGCAACGCTTTTGTTACTTTGAGGTTATATTGTAATATGCCTTTACTTAATCGAAGCTTTCATGAGGGATAAACACATCTCATAAAATCCATTTTGTCCTGAACGTTTGATCGGTTTTCATCCTTGTTCGTGCACTTCTCTCGCCGATGTGTGCACTTGCATTACCAGTTGTGTAGCCGCCAAGGGAAGTTCGTGGCCAAAGGAAACTAGCCAATCAAGAGACCAAAATCAGCGGTAGACAACAAGTAACCTAGTGCGTTTTACGTCTCAATTAGATTCGTTAACTAAACAAAAACAAAGAGCACACCCTCTCACTGACATTTACAACGCGTTATCAACAAAACATCCACTCCATTCTTATTTGTTCGCTAATCTAATTACCTGGCCCTGGTTCTTCGAAGGGTGGATAGCGCTATCCACTGGATAAATTGCTACCTACTGGATAACTCAATTGATTTTGCTAGTGTTTATCCGCTGGATAGTGGTTTATCCGGTGGATAGCGTTATCCACCTTTTGAACAACTGAGGCCTGATAGGAAACCAATAAGAAAGAAAGTGTTCGGCCAACAGAAACGCGAGTTACGCTGAAACAACGTGTCTGACAGATATTTGAAATCCATTCTATTACAACAGCATGTTGTTCTTGCTATTCCGTTTCACTAGCCTTTCCGGGCTGAGACTATTGACGTCAATATAGAGTTCCTCTCAGTGAAAACATTTGTTCAAGTTTCAGATAAGGAGATCAAATTTCCTCCTGCTCAATAGTTGCATCATCACCCATTCACTTCGTTACTTTACAAATGCAAGTTTGACAGTACGCGTCTATTTTCTCCACATATGGCTGTTTGCACTTGACCCGTATCTCCTTCGTATCAATATTAAGGTCAGCGCAGATGTCTCTTAGTTGTGCAAGGGATAGCTTGTCAAGTTTGCTATCTGAGGCCATTTCACACAAGTTCCGCCCATCCCACATGACAGGGTGAGCTGGCAAAAATTCCCGAGCAACCACATTTGTCAACTCTTGTATCGCTGCCTCCTGAGAAGCACCCACCAACACCTCCTCATGATCTTCTTCACCAGAGAGAGTTTTCTTCGACACAAGTCTCGAGAAAAAGCCGGCAATCTGAGAGGAGGTGAGAAAAACTTGGCTACTGAAAATGCGGTTTCCCCTCGAGTCAACAGCAGTCAGCATTGAACGTGCAACCGAAGCAGGATCAATCTTTCTTCCTGAGCTCTCCCCTTGCTGGAATTTGTCCGCCATAAACTTTCTTTGTTTATCAGTAAATCTGACTCTCTTGGAAGTACTCGACTTGAGAGCACAACCCTTTGGTAATGCCTCGGTCACGGAGGGTGGCTGTTCAGAACAACTGAGCTGTGGATGGGCTTGACATTGCACTTCAAGGTTCTGTGCATACCCCACAGCTGCTTTATCGAATAAAGTGTCTCGTTCCACCGCACGCTTGTGTCGCCCACAATCTAAATGCCGCTGCATTGATGAGTACCCCAGAAATGTCTGAAAGCAACCTTCTTCAGGACAAGTCAAAATCCCCTCTTTGCTAATAGATTCCTCTCCCTCACTTCTCACTGCTGCTGCTGCTTCTGTTGTTGTTGCCGGAGGCAGATCTTTCCTTTACTGGTGCGAAGCTACACGAGTTAGACCGAGGAACTCCTGTAAGGGCCGGAAGCTGGGATATAGACGGAATATTCAGCTTTTCCTTGGGAATTTGCTTTCCAGGGCCGAGTTTATACGCCCTCCAGACCTGTAAACCACTTTCCTCGAACTAAACATTACTTATTAGACTGATGCCTTCTATCTTTGCTGATGGCTCGCAGGATACTTCCACGCATTCACACAATACAACGTTTACGGCAGGTACTCCACCTCACGAAAGGATCGCATCTCTCATTTGTGCTGGAGTTTCAATATTGTTGCCTGCATTAAGATGGATTCTCATGTGCGACTTAATGGTTACTGCCTTCCGATCACATGCGGCCTTGCCTCCTTGTGGATCCGAAAAATCCAGGTGCTTGATATTGACGCCATATTGGAGGCCAAGGATTTTAGCGCACACTAAAGTGAAGCCGCAGTGATAACACCCAGCATTGTCTTGACGATAATAAACTGTCTTCAGCTCCGTCATGATTATCTTCAGTTGTCTGATCACATCGGACATCACGGAGACTACCGGGCTGCTATCTTGGGAAGTCGAATGAAAAATATGGGCAAAGGTAAGCATTTCGAACTCACCACGCTATCTTCTCGTGGCAACTGTCAGGTGCCATGGAATGCCCCGTTTCGCAAACCAATCGGTTTGGCTTTCGCGGAACTTTCTGGGCAGGTATTTCATAGCCCAGTCTTGCACTATGAACACTGACGTCTCATCCAGCTCTTCAAGCACTTGCACTCAGGCTTCATCCTGGTTCACGGAGCGAAGAAGATGAGCTTTCCATGCCATTATAGCCGTTTTGGCATTCTTTACACGGAACTCTAGCTCTTCCCTCACAGTAGTTGCCAAGGTTCTATATTTCGCAGTCAACCCAGCCTCAATGCTGGTTAGAGTTGACGCCAATACTGCACACCGCTCACAAACGTCATTGTGCTGGTGATCACAAGTAGCTTGAAACAAAGGCTTTTTTGGGTCGCTTAAAGCGAATGATCTACAGTGATCTGCTACTGATGAAGTTTTCGAAACATGGCCCTGTAAGTGAAAAAAATAAGTGTGTAATATTCGTCTATGTTTGAGCTTATATTTGAAAGTCGCGGCAGGCCGGAAACTAAAACTCTCAAGACTGCGTCATATCTGCTATGAAATGTACTGTACGATATTGGCTTGTGCAGATGGTTAAAAAAGTTTTATTTGAGGATTATCCTATCGTCTAAGGTCACATTTTTAAAAGAACTAATCCTGTGCTTTAGTAAATGCTACCCAGCGTAGCTCAGTCTCATGTAGAGTTTTGAAGGTAAGATTTCGTCACGCAGCGCACGCCCTTGCCGAAACCTCGACATCAAAAAGAGAACCCGCCGCGCTGGATAACATACGTGATAAAATAATCCTACAAAGAAACCTCTCACCTTGTAGTCACTTTTAAGATAGCGCTTACTAGTGCGTAGGTTGTTTTCCTGCAGTTTCACCCAGGTCATCCCCTGTCCAGCGTCCCCAAGTGTTTCCACTACATCACACAGCTCATCAAATGCTTCCGCTCCAGCGGAACTGACATAGTCAATCCCTTGAAGAGAGGTACGAACGGACGCAGCGCAAACGTTCAAGATGCGGAGGAGTGTAGAGCGACTGAATGGCTTGAATTGCGACTCCTGACAATACGCTGTATATTGCTTGACAATTCGCTCTGGAATTATCATTTGAACCACGTTTGGAACTTTAACTGTCTCTTTAGTAGACAATGTTATTCTTTTTTCCCCAAACGGCAAATCTTGGACAATATGGGGACTGGTAATAAAAGCTACGAAGTGATCTATCTGCGCCAAGGAAACCTTCATTCTAGACGACGGTATTGTGTGCACAGGCAAGCCCCTCCCGAAAACCAAGCAATGTCGCTTGGCCTCAGTAAAACAATGCTGCGACAGGTCAGGGATCCAGCGACGTAATTGATTTAAGGTCAGCTTGTCTGCCATTATAGAAAGGATTTGTCGGCATGTCTCCCAAGAGTCGTCGGCTGCGCGGTAGCATTCAGCAAGGGCGTTCATCATTGTCTCGTCCACGATGTTAGTCACGTTGTCTTCTTTGGCTAACCCTAATGTGTGCTCCACGACTTTAGAAGAACAAACTGCCTTATAAAGAGATCCTGCAGCCACGGGAGCTATATCTATATCTCCCTGTCCCGCTTTGCGTACGTAATAGCGCTTGGTTCTGTCACTTGCTTCTTGCTACGGCAACTGTAGTTGAGAACGAACAGGGCTGATATCTCGAGAGCACAGGTAAGCATTAAGGTGGTCTCGGCGCGTGCCAGGATCAGGTCCTCCTCTTTGTTTGCTGTCAAAAGAGATTTCTTCTGACGAAGAGTCGTCATCACTAGGAGTTGCATAAAAGCTTCCCCCGGGAGTTAGAGGAGTACTGTGTTCTGAGCTACCGGCGAATTCCTCTTTCAACTTTGGAAATATAGGGAAAAAAGTAAGGGTGTGCTGACCACTATATTTTTGCATGCTATGATAAGAATAAGGCTTAGCGGCAAGGCGCGGACCGGGAATGAGGCTGCAATTATTTTGCATTATAGTATACACATTTAGAATTTTGTATAATTTACTCAAATAAAGAGGGGATATTACACGGTGATGCGAAGACATGTATGTTATTTTCGAGTAGCAAAACAATATTTTACGAACGAGCGGAGCGAGTCTGAAAATATTTTTATTTTTGTTTTATTGGAAAATATACCCAAATTACGTCATAATAATAATAATAATAATAATAATAATTATAATAATAAAGGTTTATTAGCATTCCAAAAAATGAATTGGCTCTTCTATGCTAGAAATTTCCTATTCTACACTAATTACGCAAAAACATGGTATAATATAATTTACAATAACATCACATTCTAAAATTAAGAATTAAAATATAAACAAGCTAAAATGTAAATGTAATAAATGGACTGAAATTCATGTAACTTCTAATCTCTTTCGAGCATTATTGACAAGATATGATGTTAAGTTTCTCTTAAAAGATCAAAAGTCAATACAGTTCCGCAAATAACTTGGTAATGCGTTGAACATGGCTGCTGAGCTGTCTTGAAAGGTGCCACTTTCGATAGGCACCTTTAACTTGACTTCACAGGACGAGCGTAGGTCTCGTGCTGGTATGTGTTGTTCGAGTTTCAAGTACTGTGGCCAATAGTCGAAATATAGTGCTTTGAATACGCACTGTAGTAACTGCTCTATCAGCGATAGCCAACCCAGCTGCAGGCAGTCACCTTCTCTCGCATAGCGATAAAGTCACGTGTCAGCTTATGGAAAATAAACCACTTGGGTCCAAGATGTAGTTTTTATGAATTTTAAGAGTGGTATATTTTCCAGTAAAACACTCGTGTCTATATAATAATTCACGATAATTACAAATTTGATGCCTTGGCATTGAATTTAATGAGTCAAACAAATACACAGTAACTGTATGATAACTCTTAGGACAATAGAATGATACCTACCAGTGATATCTCATGGATGCCACCTGTAATGTCACTAATTCCTGACTCAAGGGTGCGGAACTTTATTGTTTCTCCAACAATTGATCTGCATTCGCTGCATATTCCTTTAAATGATACGATTTCGTTTTAAAGAAAGTGATTCATATTTCTCATAATATCAAAGCTAATATCACCAAATCCCCCTCTCAACGACCAAATTTCGCTTCAGTGATAACCTTGACACTTTTTTCATGAAATTTCATTCTGTGACAAAACTGAATTGTCTGGCGTTAACTTACCAGAGCCGACTGGCAGAAAGATTCCTGTAAGCTTGAGGATTGACCTTGAAAATTCTTTACCTATCCCTCGGTCCGCGGCTCAGGACTTGCGAACATGTTTCGATAGTTGCGTAGGAACACGTTAACGCGCTGCACCTCGGCGCCAACCAATTCCCAAGGAATAACGATGGTTCATGGTTCATGTAAGCAGCTAGTCTTGAACAAGCAGATTTTGACAGCAACAAATCACTGACCTCGCGAATCTCTCCCTTTCTGTCACCGGGGACCAGATGCCTTATGTAATTCAGCACCTCCTCGGGGAAAGCATATTCCGCGTTCTCGGGTCCCACTTCATTTCGCTGAAAATAGAAATAAATATTGGAAAACCAAATTACAAGCTCGCAGCCACTAGGGTATCTTCAAAATCACCAGTTCCATTTTGAACCCAAAAGAGTTAAAACTGCGTCACAGAAATTTTTGTGTTCCCGCAAATATACGGTGTGACTTTGTCACCGGCATGACAACAACTTTCACGTGGTAGGCTGTACCTCACATACCATCAAGCCATGTGTCCAGGAACAGTAATGGTAGTATCTGTTTTTCCTGGGTGGTTTTCCTCTCTTGATCCTATCAGATGTGCTTTTTTCAAGCATATCGGCAAAGAAAGTGCCGTCATATCTGTTCGTCTTTCACACAAGCATGGTCAGGTTCACACTTAGTTAGAGTTATACGTTGATAGACCTTAGATTTTTGGTAGGTTTTAGTTTACAAAGATAGTGGGTGAGTTTGGACTTGGAAGTCACCATCTTCGCACCGAAATACGTTGCAAATAATTTTTATAAGAAGGATTTGCTAAAACGTACCCGATTGTCGCCATCGCCGCAAGCATCTCTTGTTTGAAGTTCTTTCTTTGTTAGAAGCGGCCGCAGTATTCCTTCGTCCACCTCGTCTCCTTCAGAGCGAGCCTTGGCTGCCTTTTTTATCTTTCCCATAACGGTATTCAAAAAGGAGCAGCCAAAATCATTTTCTTCGCTTTGAGCGCAATGCAAAACACTAAGGGCGCGTTCGATTGACCCTATTCTGGAATAAGAATACGTGAAGTGATGATTTAAAACGGTATGTGTGGCGTTCTGAAGCAACAAGGATGATAAAGATATGTCTAAAATAGCATTGTAGCAAGCGTTTGACAATTTTCATGTGAATCTCCGTAAAAGCGAAGGATTTCTAACTTCTATTCCATGTATTCCTATTCGGGAATATGGTCTATCGAACCACCAGGAGGCGAACGAAAGTAAATTTTCCAAGCGCTGATTGGCTCAGTTATCTGAGAACCCAGTTGACTGTGTTTGTGGGCGGAGTTTGTTTGCGAAGCAGGAAAATTTCTCAGCGCTGTTTTCTTGAAACAGTTTTTTCACCAGAAGGGGACACTTTATAGAGCTACAAGTCAAAGGGAATTTGTTTGATTGCTCTGAAATTTTGACAGTAGGTAGTTTTATGTATAAAAATGTGTCTCCGAATTTTTTATTTCAAAATACATTTTTTCAAGAGCGGTTTTTGTACGATCAATCCACATTTTCTTAATCCTATTTCAAAAATGTTCTGCAACTTTTCACTGAAATTGAATATGGCAATCGCAGACACCTTTTTTTAGTGCTTTGGCCCCGAAAATGGAGGAACACATTAAATAAGCGAAAAACAAAATTGGCGTTGACAGGTAACGCTCAAAAGGTGAGTCGGACGCTTGCATTTAGGAGTCGTGAAAATTTCTACAATTCATTTTTTTTCAACAGTTTTGGTCTAGTCTGAGAGCCATTCCTATAAGCTTTAATTTGATATGGGGTTTAGATATCTACAGTTTAAACCGGACCCGCTACATCGCTTGCACGCCAGACACCCCTGAAGGTGGATAGTAACCTTAATTGGCCTTTCTGTTAATTTGTTAGAAAGCTCATTGAAAGGGCAATAACTGGGCCAAAAATCACTATCTTCTGAACTTCCATTGCAAAGATACAGCAATTTAATTAATATGCCATGTCAGAAAACCCCGGACAAAACTGTTGAGAAATTTCAATTCAAAGAAACAAATTCGCCCCCCTCCCCACCCCTGGTGCAATGTTGTTTCAGCTTAGCAGCTCAAGCGTGCATATCTTGTGTTACCGCAAACAACATTGTAATAGGGGAGGGGGGAAACAGTCTTTAATTTGCAACAGTAAGCATTTTTGTCAGGGTGAGTGCAAAAAAATAGGTATTCTTGTAATGTGTCTCAACAGGTTTTGCCCGAGGTTGTAGTTTCAGAATTTACATTGTTTATAACTGTAACCTGAGTTCTATCACAGAGGTAGTCTCGGAAAAGATTAAGGCTCGCACCTTTAAAACCATACAGCTCTAATTTTGACGAAAGGATCTCATGGTCATTGGTATCAAATGCCTTTTTTAAGTCAATAAACAGAATGGCATTTGTGAAACCATCGTCGATGTTAAGATACCAATTGTCTGTGATATAAATAAGAGCTGTAAGAGTAGAGTGCATAGGTCCAAAGCCAGAATGATATTTCAAAAGAAGCCTATTATCATTTAAATACTTATATATCTGATTAAAGATGGCATTTTCGAACAGTTTGGCAATTAAAGAAAGTACAGAAATTGGCCTGTAATTGGCTGGGTCAACCTTCGAGTCAGCTTTGAAAATTGGAGTTACTCTAGCGCTCTTCCAGTCTTTGGGAATGATTCCAGTAGAAATAACTAAATTGAAAATATGTGTCAGGGAAGATGCAATGAATGTAAATGATAGCTTTAGGAGGCAAGTTGGAATACCATCAAGGCCATCAGCCTTGCCCACAGGAGTATTGTTCACAAGTTTGCGCAGTCCGTCAATAGTAAGTAATTCAAGCTTGAAGGTGCTATCACAAGATTCTACAAAATCACGAAAGCTGACTCGAGGGGGATTTATGTTAGCCGCCAAGTTAGGGCAAATATTGGTAAAGTGCCTGTTAAAAGCGTTGCTTAGTTCATGAGGGTCAGTTATCACTGTGTCACCAATAATCAATTTTGATGCCGGAGCAAAGTTTTTCTTTCACGATGATGTATTAATTCCATTACAAGTGGCTTTAGCTTTCCCAACGTTATCTTCCAAGTACGAATGATAGTGATTTTTCTTGGAGGCCCTAATAGAATAATGGTTTACACGATTCTTAAGTTGCCTGTACTCTGCCCATTTCAACTGATCACTGGTGATGGTTGTTATTCACTTTATTCTCTCTTTCCCACATCAATCGTTTGATTTCAGGGGTGAGCCAGGGAGCCTCATAGTTTCTAACTCTCCGTTTCTTAACGAGTGCATGAAGGTTGGCTACTGCTAAAAATGATTGTTTCCACACCTCCCATGCTCTAATAGGGTTATCAATTTGCTCTATTATGTCCCAAGAAGCCAGTGCCATGTCATTCATAAAGTCATCGTGCACAAAAGTTTTGTATTGTGTCAATTCAATGATTTGTGGGAGCGACCTACGGCATGTTAATTTTCTAGAGACATATATTAAACTGTGATTGCTGCAGCCAATATGAGACACGCCAGATTAACAAATTTGTCTGGCTCATTGGTGAGAACTAAGTCGATAAGTGATTTAGAACTTGATGTGACACGTGTGGGCTCCTTGATCAATTGAGCATATTGATACAATTCACAGAGTTCAATAAGGTGTCTAGTTTCATTAGCTGGGGTAGCTGCCTTCATGTCACAGTTGATATCACCTAGTATATTTGATTCAACATTTTCCGCTTCAATCTTTCCCAGAAGGACCTCTAACTTATCAAATAGCTCAATTGGTGAATTCGGGGGTCTGTACCAGTTTGAAACAAGAAATGGCTTGGTCTTGAGTTTTTGAATTTCAATACACAAGAACTCAAGATCTGGATTAGAAAGGTCGGATCTGATTTTATAATCGATGATGTTACGAATGTACATGGCAACACCACCTCCACCTCTGCACCAGTCACGCCTAACAAGTGTATAACCTTCTATTGACACTACAGAGTCAGTGAAGGTGTTGTCAAGACGAAAGGAACTTTATTTAAGTGTCTAATCTTCTAGCGCCGTAGAGCACTAATTGGGGACACTGTAAATTGAAATTAACAACGCAAATCAAATCAAATTTTGGTTTTTGTGGAGAGCGGAAACCGGAGTACCCGGAGAAAACCTCTCGGTGCAGAGTAGAGAACCAACAAACTCAACCCACATATGACGCCGAGTCTGGGAATCGAACCTGGGCCACATTGGTGGGAGGCAAGTGCTCTCACCACTCCGCCACCCCTGCACCCCAACGAGTCTCTCCTAAGGCTAGTATGTCTAATGTCTGAGATTGCATTCTTAAGCGAAGTTCGTCCAGGTATTTAGACAAACTAACAATATTGAAAATGCAATTTTAAAACCCTTAAGTTTGGGTAAACTGAAAGTCAGGTCAGGTTCAGATGTACCGTCATAGCCAAGTTCCCAGTTAGAATTCTCATTAGACCAGGACGAGGTAGGGATAGCAGGCTCATTACCAAATATTCAATTAGAGTTAAGAAAATCAGCATAGCAATTTGGGAAGAAGTGAAGACCCTTTCCGGGTAAGGTGAACAAGTTAAGTCTATATTATTGATGCGGAGCAATGTAAGCCCATGAGAGCTACAAAACGACTTTAAGATTTTATTGGCCACCTTAATTTTGTCGTTAAGTTCTAAGTTATCTGACCTGGGTAGCCGCGGTGAAATTGAAAGGTGTGTAGTCAGGAAATCCTGTTGAATCTGAGTTACCACATTGACAATGCCCTCAGCCACGCTGCGTGGACTTTCCTCATGAATGTTATTAGTTCCCACATGGAGGATGATTTCATCTGGTTCCTTTCTAAGCAGGGGCTTTAAATAATACTCCATATCTGCAATTCAAGCACTCGAGAAGGACTTGACTGCCACATGCTTATCATTCGTTGATAGATCCCAACCCTGAACATGTTGAATAATGGAATCCCCAGCTATAAAGACAAGCTTCTTTTTGCC
>NC_090891.1:50893657-50908657 GCF_036669925.1 Montipora capricornis
AAGAAGCAGCCCCGATACGAAAACTATGACTCTTGTACAGCTGTGGGCTTAAACCACAAGACTTTAAAGAAAGAGAGAGCAGATCTGTGAAGGACCTGCGGGACAGCGGACTATTATCTAAATTGACGAAAAGTGGACCAGGTCTGTCACCCCAGAGAGTTAAATTTCCTAACCAAAACTGCGCAGGGCAAAAAACATGCTGGCGATGTATTACGATTGAAAAGGTTCGCTGGTTGTAGTTATGTTTAAAATTGTGAAAAACGACTTTAAAGGCAACAACACGTTGCGTATTATCAAGAAGCTTAACCAGCTGATGAACCTGTAAGGGGGGATTACCATGATTATGGGAGCTTATAGTCATTTCACCAACCCGCAAAAAGGCGAAAAATGCCAAGGAGCACATCGCTTGAAATTGACAACAACTATACCTAGAGATAGCCAGCTGAGAAGAACTTTCAATGAGTCTGTGAAGTATTGGGAGCGTTATTGGTAAACGACTATCTACCCGGGATGCTAATTTGGTATACCCTTTGATCATCTGAATAATAAAAAAGGCTTTAGTTGGGTCAGGAAAACCAAGAAATTTATGAGAGTAACCTAACGCAGAGACGTATGAACTGACAGTTGATGGCGCATAGCTTTTATCATACATGTAGGCAATAAAAAGAGCCAACATATGAGGCGATATGGGCAAACTGGGGTGAGCGGAATGAAAAACTGAATTCAGAAACTGGTAAAATAACCTCCATGCTCGCCTATAAGTTGGCACAGAGGAAGACTGGAGGCTAGATTTTGCAAGCATGCTTACTATGGGACCCAATTCTGTGGCTGCAGATGCTGGGGAATCTCTGTGGGTAAAGGGTCCATTGCTGGGGCCAGCTGTCTGAAAGTCTGCACCTGCAAGCGAGACAGAGCATCCGCAAGACTGTTATGAGTCCCTGGAATATGTTTGGCCTTGAAAACAATGTTGTGATATAAACAAATAGAAACCAGCTTACGCACAAAGGACATTAAAGCTTTGTCCTTACAGGTTTGCTTATTGATAACATGAACCAGGGACTCATCAGTCAGGAACAAAATGCATTGATTGCTCATGGCCCCACCCCACCGGTACAAACTCAACACAATGGGGTAAAACTCAAGTATTGCAATATTACGATATTTCAAATTAATAGGCCATTCCCCATAGCACCAATGTGACCCAAAGGCAGCACCAAAACCCATTGCACCCGAGGCATCGGTGTAAAGGTGAAGTTTTGAAGAGCTAAGCCAGGTGTCCTCCAAGAAAAAGGACTTCCCATTAAAACCAGACAAGAAGGACAGCCACAGTTTTAGATCCTCTTTTACCTCTCTGTTAAGACGGATGTAATGGTGAGCAGATTGAATGCCCAAAGTGAGGTCAATAAGTCTTCGTAGAAAAGCTCGACGCGGGCGGATGACGGAACATGCAAAGTTTAAGAGGCCTGTTAGAAACTGCACCTCCTTGAGGGAAACCTTCTTGCGAGACAGAAAATGTGAAATAAGCGACTTGCATTTCTCAATTTTATCGAGAGGCAACCGAGCCTCCAAACGAACAGAGTCCAACTCGATGCCTGCAAAAGACATGGTGGTCGCTGGGCCACAAGTCTTCTCTGGTGCCATGGGGATACCCAGGTACTCACAAAGAGATAAAAATAACTTTAACTGTTTTTGGCATAATTCAGCTGAAGGAGCAACCAATAGAAAGTCATCCAGCAAGTGCAAAATAGCGCCTATTTTTAACTGAAGACAGGCAACCCACTCCACTGCGCTTGAAAACATCTCAAAGGTTAGACAGGAGGAAGAACAGCCCATAGGCATACAATGGTCATAGTAATAAAACCCCCTCCAATGTATTCCTAGAAGCCCATAATCAGCTGGGCGAATTGGGATTATTCTAAATGCATTTTTGATGTCTGTCTTAGCCAAAAAACAACCCTGGCCAATCCCTGTTATTAGCTTAACAGCATCATCTATAGTAGCATATCGAACACTTGTGTGCTCCGGAGATATGCCATCATTGACGGATGAACCTTTGGGAAAGGACAGATGATGAATAAGTATAAACTCACCAGGTGCTTTCTTTGGTATCACACCCAAGGGGGAGATTCGAAAGGGAGACATTGGAGGAGATAGGAAAGGACCAGCAAGCCTATGGGCTTCTAACTCTTTCTTAACTTTAGCATCAACCACTGATGGATTTTCGAAAGCCGACAACAAATTCTTAGCAGATGACGAGACTCGTTCCCCCTCAAAATGCAAAGGAAAGCCCCAAGTAAAACCTGATAATAAACATGCAACAGTGGAAGGGGTATACCCGTCAAGCAGAAAACCTAATCTATGAACTTTTACTGGAGTGGGTAGGCTGGGCAGAATGGGATTTGGCTGAGAGGGACTGGACACTGCCGGCTTGGAGTGAGTCACGAAAAATACATTTGGTCACTGAGTGGTGCCCCTCACACTTAAAGCAAAGATGCTTGAAGGCACAGCCAGGAGAGCACTTGCGGTTCTTATGAAACCGAAAACAAGAACCTTTAGGAATGATATCTGCTCTAGACTTTATAACTTTCCAGTTATGACCCCTCCCAGCCAAATCTTGAACAATTTCCCCATATTTCATGAGGGCGGGGGCCTCATGAGGAAAACGTTTTGTGTAAACCCCTACAAACACATGAAAGCTAATTAACCAAGCTTCTATGGACGAGATTTTCTTCGGCTTAGATACAGGTTCAATTCAGAGGGAAGGGGATGGACCACCTTCGGTACTTTGGACTTTAATGTGGTATTGCTGTCGGATTGGTGTGGAGTGAGCCAAAGTCCACATACTCATGATTCCAAATCTTGGCACGCATCTTGTTAGATACTCGGGCGCCAACAGGCAGAGCAACTGAATTAAACAACTGGCCTGGTACTTGAGGCTGTACACATGGTAATACTTGTGGTGGAAGGCCGGTTAATTCAGAAGAAACACTTTCCAAACTAGCCTGGACAATGGTAGAGGCTAAGGCGACCTGAGGGGTCTGCGGAGCCGTGTCTGTGGTGCTTGGTGGACCAGCAGGGACCTCGTCAACCACAGGTGATGGTGCTGGCAGTTGAGATGTTGCCATCCTACGTGAAACCTTGTCTGCTGCTCTATTCACCAATGTTTCCAGAAATTGTGGTGAAACCAAAGCGCTGTGGTCGGGTGCCTCGACTGGAGAAGCTGTTGTAGATACAGGAGCAGATGACGTCATCCTCCTGGGCCGTTTAGTTTGTGAGGACAAGGCTTTAGCTGCAGCAGAGCTTTCCTGTACACTGGCTCGGGGGTTGACCCGTTTTCCTGATGTCTGGGAATTCGGTCGTCGAGTGGGCACTTTTGGCATGATGAAACTGAAACAAACAAGAAAAACTTGGCAGAAACTAAATAACGTTGCTCACAGCACAGTAAGTGAAAGAAGTGAGCACACAAGACTAAAATTAAATAAATAAATTAATTAATTGGCAGGCACAGACATGTCTAGACAAAAATGCGGACGAGTTGTCAGGCCTTCAAACTGCCAGAGAGAGGCTAGGATACCTACATATCTCTAGCAATAATCAAGGGTAGCATAACTACATATGCCAAACCTTTGGAGAGGAACGGCAACCCTGAGATTGCAGCCTTAGAGTGAGAGAAAAGCTAGGATAACTACGTATCACTAGCAATAATCAAAGCCAGCATAACTACATATGCCAAGCCCTCAGAGAAACTAAGACCCTGAGATTGTAGCCGCAGATCTGGTTGGGGTCATGGTAGCTACAAATTGCCAGCCATCATTAAGACTAGCACGTTTATGTATGCCCAGCTAAAACAACAACCTAACCTTACTAGAACTAGAATTTATCGGGGGAGGAACCACATCCATTGGTTAATACAGCTAAAGCAAGGCGTCAAAATTTGCCAGGGAGGGAACATGTCCAAGCTGGCAAAACAAAAGACCTCCGTTGAATAGAGGTTACAAAAATAACGATAGGATAAAACGCGTGCAATTAAGTGAGCATAAACATAAAGGGAAGACAAAAATTCGGATCAACTGTCCTTTAGTAGCCCCATGATAGTTGCGGTAAAGAAAATACTGTCCCAAGGGGTTTACATGAACACCATCTGGCTTATAGAGATCCTTAAAGCAGCTATTAAACTTATCATGAGACCAACAAAAAACATTAGGGTAATGGTCCAGGACAACGCTAACATAGTGGTTTACAATTGTAGCTTGCTGAAGAAAAATTGAGGCATGTGGAAAGGAAATGCCATGTGGGATCACGAGACAAACTCCGATCACACGAACGGAATAATCGTTCAACAATAAAGAAACAAGATCATCAATGGCAGAACCAACCACCTCTGGTGTAGCATGCGAAAGGTCGTTGGTACCTATCTCCAAGATAACAATATCTGGAGCGAGGTCGCTGACCACGTGAAGGTCCTTCTCCATTAGAGCGCGAACCGTTCGACCGCCAACTCCATGCAAACAAACCGGCGCTGTGCCCAGAAGCTTAAAGTCGCGACTGGCTTGGGGATCAAAACCCGCTCGCAAATGGCGCTGAAGCCTCTTCACAAAGGAATGACCCAAAATAAGAGCGGTAGGAACAGAACTAGCGCCTGCCATGGTATGAAATATTAAGAATATCAGCGAGGAACTCGGACCGCGATGTAAATATAAAGCAAATACCGCGCACGGGCAAAACAAGCAGAGCAAACGTGGTGAGGATATGCTAGGAGTTGGCGTAGAACTATCTCGTCCACTAATAGACCAAAGGGAATAAAAACAAGATGCTTACCTCCAATGTCGAAAAGACACAATATCACCAACGATGATCTGCAGAATGAATGCGTCGAAAAGACGCAATATCACCAAGGATGATCTGCAGAATGAATGAATACCTCATGGCGTAGCCGAGCTAACTCGTGATACAGTAGAAAGAGGGGGTCGGCGTAATGAAAATATAACACCTCCAACGCTAGCCCCCGTACGTGACTTGCTTGATTACGTAACCATTGTTGCGGCGTAAGAAACTGCGCGCGTGACTACAAACTTGCTTGTAGCTGAAGTAACATAATAGGATTAATTGCAACCGTGGGGAAAAACATAAAAATCCTATTCGCAAGCAAATATTTTCTTTTTCTAAACTCGTCATCTAGAGAACTGCAAGTTCAAACTGGAGAATCGCGAGTTTAAAGTGGCAATGGCGAGTTTGAACTAGACAATCGCCAGTTCAAACTATAGAGTCGCCAGTTTAATGTGGCCATTGTGAGTTTGAACTCGACAATCGCCAGTTCAAACTAGAGAGTCGCCGGTTCAAACTAGACAATCGCCAGTTCGAACTAGCAGCAAGTCCCTCAAAGCAGCTCCAATGTGGAACTGAAGTTTTTCCACATGTTTACCAACAATCGTCTGCCCGCCTCTCGAAGATATTACAGATGTTCCTGATGTTCCTGAGAATTCTTGCACTTAAAACAGAGGTGAGGGCAGGAAGGCTACTGAAAAACTTGAAAAAGTGGTTCAATAGTGGCCGAAAAGGGACTTTTGTCTAAAGATTCACAGATAAAGAAACTAAGAAACTTTGATAACCATTCTGTAAGAATCATCCTCTTCTATTTTCGCATGATTTTAGCTTGGGCAAGACATTGTTTGTACTTATTACCAAATTCAAGCAGCAAGTCCCTCACAGCAGCTCGAATGTGGAACTGAATTCTTCCATGTGTTTACCAACAATTGTCCGCCCTACTCTCGACGTGAAGCATCCTTGAAACATGCAAAAATTTCTAGCAGCCAAGCTACTTACAAATGGTTTCCAGTTCGCTTGAAATGTTTTAAGCTCAAGTTGCTTCAAGAGGCGATACGTTTTTCAGTGTTATATTTATCTGTAACTATAACTTCAAAAGGTGTAAAGAGAGGAATTCGATTATTCTTTCGATCTAAAATTATAAAATAATTGAGCAGGACCTTTTCCTGATCTAATGTTGCCAGAATGTATTCTCATAATCTAGTTCTTTTGTTGTTTGATTACTCCTAACCACAAATTTTCAAATTTAATAGAAAAATCAATAAAGTGAGGACACTCAAAAATATCTAGTTCTTGTGTTCTTTGATTACTCCTAACCACAAATTTTCAAATTTAATCCAAAAATCAATAAAGTGAGGACACTCAAAAAAAGAATTGTTCCAGTGTTTAGTGGAAAGCTTGACAAAGCGTGCAAAGGTCACTGTTGATGAAACCGATTTCTGCTGTACAAACATTGTACAAATGTCTCAAGAGCAACAGATTTCGTCAAAAGGAGTGCTTTTCAAGTCTCTTCCTCACTTAGACTTAACTTAGACATTAATTTGTTGAAACCTCTTGAATGTGTGGCTTTCTCCTGAATAAGAAGAGCGTAAAAGTCTTTACTTTTGCTGAAGGTAGGCGTTTGTTACCACATTTAAAATCAAGCGTTCTAAGAACATATCCACTGACATCAGATTTCTTAAATGCTAGGGTATGGAGCATCGAGCTGCAGACCAAGGTAGGTAATTTGTACGTGTTAGCCCCTTACCTTTCACAACATCAAAGTAATCTATGTTACTCAGAGAAAACATCCTTATTTTGCAGTTGTTCCATCTAAAGTAAATTTTGATCAGGGAGGCAGTCCTCTCAAGGTGAGGCTCTTTCATTGCACTTCGATTGGGTTGACCCTTGCGATTACCCAAATGTGGGTAACTCGAGCGTATAATTTCTGGTAGTGAGGACCTGCGTTCGCGCTAGTCCCCGCACCCCCCTCGGGAAAGGAATGGCACTAATGGTTCCAATTTTAAAATTCCGGAAATCCATGCTTATCTCAGCACCTTTATGGAAACTCTAGATCTGTAAGGTTTAAACAACATTTCCAAAAGTAGTACCCCAGTATGGCAGTGTGGCCCAGTGGTTAAGGCGCTTGCCTTGAGATCCGGAGATCCCTTGTTGAAGACCTGTGCTGATCACTCGCTGAATTTGTTCCCGGTAGTCGCTGGTTCAACTTTCCAGCTGCACTTGTAAAGAGCCAACTAGTTTGCATCCGGCCAGTCAGGAGTCTTAAAACTTAGTTTTGTTGTTCTGTTCCGTGGTCTAAGCACAGTACAAAATGGATGCAAGTGACTTTTTCGGCCGATTTTATGCTTTGATCAATTTTATTCATTATTGAAGTCCCGGATTGCTCCATTATAAAATATACTATGATAATGAATATAATTGAGCAGTTCAGCACTTCAATAAGAATATTTTTAAGCAAAAATAAAAATCGGCTGAAAATAGTCACCTACTAGGTTTTCAATTTTTTTATTCAATTTATTTTTTTATGACTCGATGGCAATAGACATGAATAGACTTGAAATTATTGGTAGAAACACTTTTCAATCACATGAAGATGATACAACATTAAGTAGCTTTGGATTTCAAGTTTTAAGCCCACTTAAGGATAGATTTTTATCAAGATAAGATTAGTCCAAGAAGCTTTATGACAGAGGACACAATAAGGCCTCCAAGGTAAGTGCTGATGCACGTGCAAAGCACGGTAAAAAAAGGACAGGCAAAAGGCAATGGCGTTTAGATCTGTTGATTCTGTTGATTTATGATGGTGTAACGAACTAGCGAGCAAGCAAGCAAATATTTTTATGTGTGGCAAAAGCCTCATTCCATTGATGGATGCTAGCGTTTCGTTTCGTATTGCTAACCAAAAAGATACTCTTACTGGGCAAAGTAGGAGATCAAAAAGCAATGAAATAACAGCAGAGCTGGTCAGAGTTAAAGTTAAATGCATATACCGTTTTGCCCAGCCGTTGCACGTGAAACAGAAGGGTGAATCGATGTAGCATGGTTATTCACGAGTCCATTCCAGTCCTTACAAAATCCATTTCTTTCAAGAGCCAAACCCAGCAGCGAAAATGGGGTTAGTTTGCGATGTCAAAGGTTTGAACTCCAGTCAGGATATATTCTGCCTTGGTAAGTAACTTTTGAAAGTGCGTTGTAATCCCAGAAAGAGTTGCAAGGTGAAGTTGCTGCCCCAGGCACACTCACTCTCTAACTGTGACAATCGATGGATGGTTGTTCACGAAGGCAGCATTTTTGGGCTGTTATCGAGCGATTTCTCTGTCTGGTGGTGGACAGACATCATTAAGTCTTGAAGCCCGCAAGTCACATTCACTTCTTGAAGAAATACAAGGTCGGCAATGCTTCAATTGCAGGCCTCCTGAGCCAGACAGAGTCAAGTTATGGTACAGACTTTCCAAGCTGCTGGGGGTGTAAATTGTTTAGACCTTTGGGAAAGAAGAACACCGATGGGAGTCAGGGCTCATTTGCCTAGCGTTGTGCTGAGTCTGGAGTGCATTCCATGGCCTGCTTGGAGACTTAGTGTTATGTTTTTGCGGGGGATCCATTTCGAAGACAGGAAAGGATTACCCATAATGCAACTGTGCCATAGAAGGTGCATGAAGGCAGGCTCGTGTGCCGTGCTTGAGAAGGTTAGATAAAAGGGGCTGTAGGCAGGCGGGATTAAGAGCTAGAGATTTGAGCTTTGGCATGTCACTAGGTCTGGACCGACCGGGGCACTTGTATGATGGGCGGGTACTTCCCTTGCCATCCATCACTGCATACTGGCTTCCACATGTGACGTGCAAAGAGAAAAAGATTGAAGGGCTGTATCTCTGTAACATTTAAAGCTAAGCATCTCACCTTTAACATGCAATCACCTTTCGACCAGTGCTCTCCAGCATTGAAATACGTTTGTGAGGTCTTGACCTCGCGATACTGGTGCGACGCTCTAACCAACTGAGCTAATAAACCTCTGACTTTGGTAGCTGGTCATTTGTGGGTTCCAATGTTCCTGTTAGGAATTAATCAACGATGAAAGGAAATATGAAATGGATCATATATGAACTAAGGATATGAAATCAAGTGAAGCTATGATCCTCGCAGTCATAAACGCATTTTCTGCAATTGCGCAAGGAAGCCTGAAAAATTAAGGACTTCAACGGGGTTTGATCCTGTGACCTCGCAGGTTCATCGATTCATTACTCACTGGAACATTGGAGCCCACAAATGACCAGCTCTCAACGTCAGTGGCTTTATTGGTCAGTTGGTTAGAGTGTCGCACCAGTATTGCAAGGTCACGGGTTCAACCTTGTTGACGTCCTGAATTTCTCGGGCTTCTTTAGGCAATTGCAAAAATTGTGTTCATAACTGCGAGGATCATAACTTCACTTGATTTCATATCCGGTGTAACACCGACCTCCGGTGTTACGTTGTCCAGATCCAGGCTGTGCTAGGACCTTTAATTATGTTGACGATGCAGAGTTACATGTATCTGTTGGCCAACACTAGGAGAGTGTTTCTGACAAGCTTCATGTTATGTTAAGAAATTATTTTCCCTAACTATAGGGAGTCTTTTGGTCACAAGCAGAGATGGAGAAATGTAAGGGAAAACAGATTGGTGCGGATAGGTGTTCTTTTTTAGTGTAAACGACCATGACCCTCCCCCATTCCCCCTTCACCCACCACCCACCAATTGCACTGCCATATTGATCATGATAAAGAGTAAAGAATTAAAATGTATGTTTACTGCGCCATGTCCATCCATTGGTGTCTACTTTTAGGGGGCATTCAATTGACCCTTTTCCTGAATAGGAATACGTGGAGTACTGATTTAAAATGGTAGGTCTGGCGTTTTGAAGCCAAAAGGGAAATAAAGATATGTTTAAAATAGCAATTGAGCAGGTGTTTGACAATTTTAATGTAAATCTGCATAACAACGAAGGATTTCTAACCTCTATTCCATGTATTCCTATTCCGTAATATGGTCAATCGAACACACCCTTATCTGACTGTAATATGAAAGCACCCTTCAATGAATCGTCTCGACCATCTTTGAGTCTTAATCTTAGCAGAGCTCCGTGCACCAAGCACTGTAGTTAAGAAAAGTTTGGTTTTATAGCTATGACATCATCCACGGTCCATCCGTACGTCCACCCCTCCATATGGCAATTTGACCAGTACCACGCTAGTTTACAGCATACATCTTTAATATTGGACATCCATGTTATGATCAAGCAAGGAAGATCCTGCCATTTTGCGTCCAGATATATTTCCACCTCAAGCGTTTTTTAACTTTATTTACTTCACCAAAGAGCTTCTTCTTAAAAGGTGTCAAAGACTCTGAGATGTAGATGTTTTCTTGGTCCGCTACACCTAAATCCGGCAGTGCATTCGTCCTTATCTTGATGAGTTTTCTTCGATTAGCATAAAATACATTGGGCACATCTCTCAAGTAAATTTAACAATAATCTTAGGTGGGGCGTCTGAATTATAGAACGGGAGGGGATGAGATGTTGAGATATCTTCCTCTTGACTGGAACATTAATCACCTTACCAACTGCTATCACAATATCGTTCGTTGAGTAGTCTTCGCTTAGAGGTATTCCAGATATTTCCAGACAGTCTCTACGAAGATCTGTGCCATACTTTCAAAGGTAGCTGTAGTTTCTTGATTTTTCTTCCTTTCATTTTCAAACGCGGACTCTAACTCATTTAACTTTCGTGACTGCTGCATGTATTTTTTCATTAGCCAGCCGAAGCTGTGAGAGAACGTCTTCGTACTTTTGATCCAAAAACTCCACTGACTTCTTGAGTTCAGCAAAGTTTGCTGTCCTCTCTAAGGGCTTGATCGCCTCATTGAGAAGTGTCTGAATCTCCTGTTTAGTGACCATAGCCTCGTTTTGTTCAGGAGGCTCGATAAACGTGGCTGCCGGCCATTGCGACACATGCTAATCTCCTAGAATGCCATCACTTGCTTGTATGGCAATAAAACATCCACTTACTTTGATTTACAACCACCAACAGTCCAGGAATACTTTGCATGAAGATATCTCCATATTTTCTACATGTAGCACAGTTAAAAGCAGATTTTAAAATCGTATTTAAGAACTTTTCATGACAAACTAACGTTTGAAACATTTGGAACAAATTTCAAACTTAGCAGGTGTAACTGTAAATTAAAAGCTCCTAAATCAACCATTATCTACATTTGTTGCATCTTTTAATGCAAGAAATATGTTTCAATATGCTTGCATTTTGTTGTGAAAACTTCCTGAAAATACAATAGTTTTCGTAGTGCAGTGATACTCCCTTTGTACCATTGAAACAGTTTAGCATGGGTAGTCCTGATAAAGTCCAACATGTTAAACCTCCATTTACAACACCCCCCTTCAAAATGAGGTAACCTCTAAAAATTATAACAAATGTAAGCTTCCCTCTCATATCTGGAAACTATCACAACATATTTTTAATTGCTCTACATTTGTTGAATCTTTTAATGCAAGAAATATGTTTCAATATGCTTGCATTTTGTTGTGAAAACTTCCTGAAAATATAATAGTTTTCGTAGTGCAGTGATACTCCCTTTGCACCATTGAAAAAGTTTAGCATGGGTAGTCCTGATAAAGTCCAACATGTTAAACCTCCATTTACAACACCCCCCCCCCCTTCAAAATGAGGTAACCTCTAAAAATTATAACAAATGTAAGCTTCCCTCTCATATCTGGAAACTATCACAACATATTTTTAATTGCTCTACATTTGTTGCATCTTTTAATGCAAGAAATATGTTTCAATATGCTTGCATTTTGTTGTGAAAACGTCCTGAAAATACAATAGTTTTCGTAGTGCAGTGATACTCCCTTTGTACCATTGAAAAAGTTTAGCATGGGTAGTCCTGATAAAGTCCAACATGTTAAACCTCCATTTACAACACCCCCCTTCAAAATGAGGTAACCTCTAAAAATTATAACAAATTTAAGCTTCCCTCTCATATCTGGAAACTATCACAACATATTTTTAATTGCTCCCTGAAGTCTCAACACCAACTCATCATCCGGTTTTATTTTGAATAGATTCCTGAGTAAACAAAAAATATAAAATGCAACTATTGTCCAGATAACAGCAACCAAACATCTTTGAATACTCTTGGAGATCAAAAGTACTGTAACTGTGACCACTGACAAATTAAAACTCAGGCAACTTATTTTTTAAGCAATTTTGGGGCCAACTAGATTAAAACAATTTCATTCGACCAAGCCAAGCATTGTAAACAAGATTAAAACATCTGAACTCGAGAATATGCTTACAATACTAATAAAATACCACTGTAACAACTTTCGTAATATATTCAGGCAAAGCTAGCAGTAAAAGTTAATTGTTAACCAACTTTGAAAGTAAGTTCAGCATCAATTTATTCTGCTCGACCATCGATGCTTGAATTTGCTGCTGTTGTTGTTGTTGCTGTGCCGTCATGGCCATCAGGGAATCGTATCTCTTGCCTTCCATTTCTGGTTGTGTCTTCTTTGTTCAAATTTCTTGCTCTCGTAATTTTGCTTCTTGCTCCGACTTTTCCTTTAGGTAGCCAACTACTACTGACCCGAATCTTCTTGCTTTATTCTTTGAAGGCAATGACGTTGCATCATCTTGCTCGTCATTTGCAAGCTTCCTCTTCTTTGTTTCTCCAAGGTTCTCCATTGCAGTTTTTCTTATTTTCTGGGCTTTAGACTTCTCCTGTTCAGTTTTTCTTTAAGCTTCATTTCCCTCTTCATCGCTTAAGTCTTCTTGTTCAATAAGCTCTTCCAGAAGCACCTTGAGTTCAGTCTGGTCCACTTCGATACCACTCGCTCTTTCTTTGGTGCTTAACTTTTTCTTATACTTGGACGAGATTACTCTATAGCGATCCTGTACGGCACGTTTGGACACTGTAAATGTTGGTGTATCATAGCTACACGAAGTATCTGCGATTTGCTTCCATACTTGAGCTCGCTGAACTGTTTTTTTCTTCGTAGACTTAAAGATATCACTTGCTCGAATTTCACAAGCCAAACATAGATAATGTTTTTCAGTCCACTCCATTTCCAAACCTGTACAATATATTGGAAGTATATACTTTGAGCCTTATAAGAAAGTAGCGTCGAAAAATAAACAAAAAATTTTCTCAATATCCTACCTAGAGGTCTTAAAAGGTGGACGTTCTGGAGAGAACCGAAAACATGCCGTTCTGGGGTCCGCGCCGCCAGAGACGAACGTGATGCCATGCACAGTATGAAATAAAATTCTCAAAGTAACTTCTGGCCACCATCCGTGGCTCACGAACGTCTGCTGCTTAAGGTCTCTATTGGAGGTTTGGTGCAGCAGCGATCAATTGCTTTGCGTCGTTGAAGACTCTTTCTTGAACCTCTGTCCAGGAGAATAGGTCTTTCTGGGTTAGGGCAGTTAGGGGTCTAGAGCAGTATGGCGACAGGTGATTAGACATTCCGAGGAATCGTAGGGGGGCGGCCTTGTTTCTTGGCTTGGGCATAGCAGTTATAGCAGTGACTTTGTCAGGATCGGCTTTTATCCCATTGGCTGTGATGATGTTACCCATAAACTTCACTTCTGTTAACTTCAACTGCAGTTTGGTGGGGTTTAGTTCAATGTTATTTTGGAGGCAACGTTCCATTAGGGCTACAACCAACGATCATCATCTTTCTCAGCTTCACTGAAACCTGTTCCTTCTCCAAAGACCAAATTGTCGTCAGCTATACAAATTATGCCCTTTAGACCCTCTACAGCAGAAATAAGTCGCATCTGAAATTCTTCAGGGGCACTTGAGATCCAGAAAGAAAGGGGTCATGATTTTGACATTTGGATGTCTCAGTCCATAGAGGGGAGGTTACTATGAGATAGAATGTTGCATGAGGCTGCAGTGTTAATCTGGAGTGTAATTGGCTGGAAGTATGAGGCGGTAGCTGACAGGGGTAGTTTTACAAAGTATTTCGTCTTCTTCTGTGGAGTTTCTAGAGAGTAACATTGCTTGTGATAACAATCAGCGTACACCATGGGGTCGTTAGGTTCGTCTTCATCAAATTGCAGGTGATGCACATCTTCCCATCGTCGTGCGCTTCCCCTGTTACTGGGTGTTTGCCTGGGGGTCTGGTTGCTGCGAGTGGAAGGAGGGTTTGAGCCTCCGTCGTTGTGGGGGTGGGCCGTTTGCCAGGCACACATTGGCGAAATGGTCATTAATGCCACACTTTGAACATGTTTTGCCCCTTGCTGGGCATTGTCTCCATGGGTGAGGCCCCTGTTTGTCTCCACACCAATGACATGTTCCAGGCTCTGTACATAGCTTCATCTCCTTATGTTTCACCCAGTGGACTCTTTCGTTGATGGTTGATTTTGAAGAATCTGCTATCAGCTTGTTTGCGGTGTAGGCAGACTCTAAGGCCTTGGCTTTGGTCACCACATCGGCCATGCTCTTTGGTGTGTTGTCGGGCTTGAGATGTGTTTTGAGCAACTCGGCTCGCATGGCGTCGTTGTTGAGACCAAATATAAATTTCTTGTGATACATTTTGTCACTAAGTGTTCCATAAGAGCACAGACTTCCGGCTTGCCTTATCCTAACTTCCCATGCTGGTACCGATTCAGTCAGTGTTTGATTAAAGGCCCAAAAACTTACATATGTTGGCCAGAAATGAACTGCCGGTCAAACCTCTTTAGTGTAGGCGAAGTTTCTCCATCCAAATCCAAGGTTTGGCTCTCTCATCGATCGCAATGTGAGGTTCTATTGTGTATCATATGGCCTGAAGGGCTTTGTCTGGCATGGCCGGCCGAAGTGCGGCGATTTCGAGCTGTGGTTGCCATGAGTTCGTATATCCAATGTAACATTGAGTGAATTTTTTTTTGTTTTTTGATCAAAATATTCGCTGGAGCGGTTCTAGAAAGGGTTCATCTCACTTCTGACACCAAGTTTGGTGCTGTGTATCGGGAGACTACGGTGGACCATAAGGGACACTTTGATTTTTTCGTCACAACTTACTAACTTGCGATTGCAACTTAATAACTTGAGGTTCCAACTTACTAACTTGCGATCGCAACTTAATAACTTGCGATGGCAACTTACTAACTTGCGATGGCAACTTACTAACTTGCGATGGCAAC
>NC_090891.1:50913657-50921157 GCF_036669925.1 Montipora capricornis
TGTACGTTACGGAAAATGAGGACAATTTCTATGGGTAAATTCATTGACGTAAATAAAAGAGAGGTCCTTGAAATTTCAAACTTTGGCCCTTGAAAGTCCTTGAAAAGTCCTCGAATTTTTGGTCCGAAAAAGTGTGCGAACTCTGCATGCAGAATGGTTGGAAGTTCTAAGCGCTTTCAACCTTGTTTACAAACTTTACTCATAAACATTACTGACAAAACTACATGTATCTTATCAGTATGTTCTTGGGATCATTTTCACGGGAAACCCCCATTTTCCTATGGTGATGCTTTCATGTTCCATTTGATTATGTGAATATTTTAACACACTTTATTTTTGAAAAACATATAGTTTTCCAAAAATTGTTTTGTTAAGCTTGGTTACAGAAAATTGATTACCATTAAATGGAAAGTAGTATCAGGTTGGTCGGTTTTGAGACCATTTTTTTCAAAAATGATCTCAAACAGCCAACCCCTATTTTTACTCATTTGTCACTGTCACATACAGACTCACAGTAGCTGCATCAAAGACGTCTAATACACTTAGTGTCTACGGCAACAAGACTTCTTAAGAGAAATCTGCTAAGACAATTATCCTCTAGGCAGGAGAATTTTCGCGATTCTTGGCACCATCTTTATTGTTGTAATATAGTGTTGCAAAAGACTGTTTCCCATCGTGTCCTGCACGCCCGGTTTCTTGGAAATATTCCCTTGCTGCGCAAGGTGGCCCCACGTGAATAATATGTGTTATGGCTTGGATATCCATAGCCATTCCCATTGCAGTAGCAGCAAATATTACCCTTACTTTGGATGCAGGTGTTGAAAGTTCTTTCAGAATTTTTTCTTTGATTGGCACTGTTTGAGGTTGAGCAAATAGCCTATATTCTGGCTTTGCATCAGCACTTGAAGGGTAACACGGCTCATCACCAAGTTGCTTTACAAAGTATTTGAAGGTTATTTTAAACAACAAAACACAGAAACACCGAAACAGAGAAACCACGAAACACCAAAACACCATGTATCACCCCAATATATATTGAATACTCAGCAAAAAAGGTTGGATTTGAGATTCCACATCGTTTTAGGCCTAAGCAGGCCTAAAAAGTCATTGCTCCAAATCTCAGTCTTAATCTCAATGAATTAGGAGCAATAACGTTTTAGGCCTAATTAGGCCTAATACGATATTTAATCTCAAATCCAACCTTTGTCGGGTAGTATTTAAGTTATGGTGGGGTCATACACGGTGTTTTAGTTTTTTGTTTCAGTGTTTCGCTGTTTCACGGTTTCGTGGTTTAGTGATGCCTGTATTTGAATGTAAATCCACACCAGCATAAGGGCAAGTACAACTTCTTTTCTTTAAGGTGTACTATTGGCTCCAAAGGCTTCTCAAAAAATTCCAAAACGGCCTTTATGAAAAACGTTTGTGTAAAAGACGTTGGGACTACTGGGATTGCCTATTACCTCTAAAAGTTCTTCAAATTAAGAGATGACTTGATCACTTTTAAATATTTCTTGCTTGCTGTGGCTGTTAGAGTTACCACTACCCTTAACCCTAACCACACAGCATAACAAGGTTTCCTCTGAAGGCAAAATCAAGAGAAATCCATGCTTTTCAAGTTTAATTATTATAGTAAATTAATATTGTTAGCAGGAATTTTTTTCTTTTGTTACTATTCTTGAGGAATTGAGATTGTAACAGTGGCATCTCTTTAAATCCTTTCATGTTAAAATAATTATTATTCAGTATTGTATTTTTTTGTATTGTCACTGAGACATGAAAACTGTGAAGCGTGTAAATTTTACTTCCTTTTTATTTTTTACATATGGAAGTAAATACATATTCAGCACCTTAACAGTTTGGTATTTGACGCCAAAAAGGACAATGCACAAAACGGAAAAGAAAATGTAGTGAATGCCTAAGGATTTCCGACATTGACTTCATGATACAAAAAGTGTATTTGCATATGCAGATGACAATGAAGTGTTGAAATACAATTAAATAACAATTTATTGGTGTATGGTAATTAAATGATTTTTAAACAAGACAAAAACAATCTTGAAAAGCCCAAGGGGGAGCATGAGCCTTGATATTATACTAAAAGGGGTAGGGCAGAATGCAACCCAAACCTTAATGAATTTTTTGGGCTGCAAGACGTCACCTGTCCAAATTAATGTTTGCATGAATACAATATAAGATCAGGGAGTTGACATTTACCCATCTATTTTGTGTGCACATTTTCTTAACCTCTACCATTACAATAGTGTTTTATATAATTGAACTGGAAATCAAAGCAGGTACTTCCACAAATCCAAAAAATTAACAAAAATACATTTCAAAAGTTATATTATTTATCATACATGAACGAAAAACTTTCCAAAGATTTCCGAAACCAGAATAATTTACTAAGGAATACTAATGTCAGTTATGTTTACATTTACTGCCAACAGGATGACGCATGATCTATATGGTGTAAATCGATTATTTTCCATTTTTTGCCAGGGCAAGTGTAATGTTTGGAAAGGTAAGAGGAAGGGCGAACCAAATATATAAGCTTATACAATGTACAGCGCAGTAAATTCTTTTAATCTCAGCTCCCTCTTATACACTCTGTACACTCTGATCTTATTATTGAGAACCACTGTATCAGATATCTTACTTGATGATTGACAAATGACATACACTAATCACAAAGCTATTGAATCAAATGAGACTAGAAATTACGCAAACATTAAATCCCTCCTCTGAACGAAAAAAAAAAACTAAAGGGTCTTCCCAAAACAAGTATATACTGTTTTCAGACAACCTTGTTCACAATTCAGTTCTGATTTGAAAAATGAACACGTTTGTTCACAGTTCAGTTCTGATTTGAAAATGATCAGTCCTTGTATCTACATGATTTTACTTTTTTTCTTTTTTTTCTTTTTCAAACCAATATGTTTACTAGTTCAGTCCAGGATAAAATCGTTCAAGTGTCCAGGCCTGGTTCTGGCATGCTGTGGCCTCACGGAAACTGGAATCTGAGGTATTTGTTGGTGTGCATTTTGTTCCGGTTGTGCTAGCACACAGGATTCACTGTCATCGTCGTCATTGTTGTCTTCTTTGCTCTGTATATCCTTTGGAACACGATGGACCAGTGAGGCATTTTGCATGATGGGTCTGGATGAGACTTGGCCATTTTCTTTCCAGTACAACGTACGGCCTGGGGTCAAATGCTGTCGTCAATATGTCACGACGTGGCTGTCTGAGAAGGACTTTGTCACCAACACTTATTGTTGAGTGCACAGCATGGAGGTATTTGTCAGCATTTTCTTTGTACTTTTGTTTCTGAATAGCATCATGCTCTCTTACATGGGTGATTTCTGGTTACTTGGCTGTAGCTTTGTACCAAGTGCACGACCCATTAGAAGTTTTGCTGGTGTTTCCCCAGTTGTGGTGCGAGGGGTTGTTCTGTAGTTCATCAGGAAGGTGTGCATCTCTTTGCGCCAATCTTTTCTCTCTATGTGTGCTGCTTTGATTGCTTTCTCAAAGGTGTGATTGAATCGTTCTACTTCGCTATTGGCTTCGAGGCCAGTAAGGGCTGACTTTGCGATGTTGATACCCCTATTTAGAAGGTATGGAGCCATGGTGTTTGACACGAACTAAGGCCCGTTCTCTTCTGTCAGTTCTTCTGGATATGCATGGGTGCCAAATATCTTATCAAGGCGAGATATTAGGGCTTCAGCTGTAGTGTTGTGAAGAATTTCTATTTCTGGCGACCGAGAGAAACTATCTGTCAGGACTAGGACTGATCCTCCTGGTGGAAATGGTCCACAAATATCAGCGTAAACAATTTCCCATGGCTTTGTTGGCATGGGAGACATCTGCACTGGTTAAGGTCTCGCTGATGGGGCTTGTGCTTGGCATGCTAGACAGTGCCCAATGAATTCCTCTATTTGCGTGTCAATCCCAGGCCACGAAACCTTTTCACACAGCAACTGTTTTGTCTTCACGATTCCCTGATGACCCTCATGAGCAAGCTGAAGAGTTTGTTTTCGGAGGTTACCAGGCCTAACTATTCATCTGCGGCATAATACCATCCACAGTAGATATTTCTTCCTTAACGTGGCTATAACGTCGCAGGTCTGGTATTTTGGGCCACTTGCCAGACTGTAAACACTGCTGAAGTTGTTGTAGCGTAGAGTCAGCTGTCATGTTTTGCAACGAAAGGGCAACCGGGGCAGCATGGGAGACAATCAAGTTGATATAATTGTCGGCCACTGATTTTTCTCGTCTTGGCTGACCTGGAAAGGGCAATCTCGAAAGAACATCGGCAGGATGCTTGGGGCCCAGTTTGTAGACAACTCGGAATCGGTATCTCTCTTTTCGCTTTGGGTCCATAGATCACTTCCAGTGCCTATTCACAGCTGCTGACAAAGGATGTAGCCGAAGGTTTTTACAAGATGGGGATCCCTCTCAAAATTTGGCATTAGCACAAGCAGCGATGCAACGCACAAACAGTACCGTAATTAAACTGTGTCCAAGATCTCCAGATATGGCAGTCATTTAAAATGTTTCCCATGGTGAGTAGGATGTTAAAAAGACAAGCAGTGCAACAACAACTACGCCAAGAAACATTTGAACAGATTAAAAATCGTGTTATCAATACATTTTACTCTATATCTGTTTAGACTGTGAACAATTTAATACGCTCTATGCTGAAACGAATTGATATGGTGATTAGAAATAAAGGGAAGCGTATAAAATATTAAAGAAATACCACTATTTCCATTCTGTGGATAAGTGCGTGAGATTTCTTCTTGCAAAATGTAAACTTTCAGAAGCAATAATAACTATCGCACTATTCGCCAAAAATAAGGGGGGAGGGGTGGTGTTGCATATTTCAAAACAGAAGGGGATGAAAATTGCTCTCATGGCCATCAAGACGACGTTTAGCGATTTTTACATAGCAGAATGATTTTTTCCGGTCATTGTATGAAATTGATTCGCTGTTCATTGTGACATGATTTCTCTTGGAGTTCCTGAGAAAGAATAGTGAAGTACATTGCCTCCTTATCTCAAATAACTACACGATGGTGTCAAAGGAACACGGAACCTTTTCCTTTTTTTGCTATAATCTAAACAGTTCTATGTACAAAAGGAAGGTCACTTTGTAGAAAAGTTCATTATTAAAAGAGATCATTTGTTGTAACGACCTGTCGACCTTCTTAGCGCTGAAACTCAACGATTCACCACTGTGTTCTAAAGTAAAGTAATTATACTACCATAGACTTCAAGAACTATCAGTTCACCATGGTGAAGCCCTACAAATAGCCTTATTGAATAGCTTAATCAAGAAAATTATCCCTAAAGTGCATGTTCCGTGATCTCCTCTATCACTTAAAACACTTGTAGATGCAGTAGCTTTTGTTTTTGGTTCCTAAAAAAGGCAAAGAATTTTCCAAACACCATGGTGAATCGTGTAACACTTAAGCCATAGCAAAGGTTAAAGAATGTCAACACACTCGGCGATATTTACATAAGATCAGTCGTAATTGAATTAGTCCTCTTGTGGGAAAATAAGTCGACTAAAACATTTTCCACACAGGGGGACTGACTTCTGTTGTTCCTCGAGTATTTGATGGAAGAGATTGAAGACCCGCCACCTTACCTTCATCATCTGAGTCTCCCTGTCATCAACAACATTGAGCAACAGACATGCCCTTATTTATCGCGCTGAGAAAATCTAATTACTTAGGCAAATATTATTTCCCCTTTTCAAAAGTTGGAATATATGTCTTCAGAAAGTGAGGTTTCATCAGCGACTTCACATTTTCCCGCATGTCTTAATTACTGCCTGTATGTGTAACACAATGCTTTAAATTCCCTTATTTTTATCTTTTCCTTTTATTTTCAAAGATAACTGAACAATATTCCAACATCCTAAATTTCTCTTTCTCATCTGTGCGCAAACCAAGCAGGTATATTCCATCGATGATCGAAAAATTCGTCTTGAACAGAAACTGTTATTCTTTCCTCTCTTCAGACTAAATACAATACTCGTCAAAAATCACTTGTATCTGTTTCCCCTTCCCCAATGTTGATTTGGGTATCACAGTGGTCTCAGTGCTTCAAAATACGCGTGGCTCAACATTGGGGAGGGAGAAGGCAAATTTCAGCGGGGAAAACAGTATGAAGTAGAAATCTCAAGATTTTTCCAGAAAATTCGAGACAAACGGTGTCTGTTTCAACGATTTGTGATGAGTATTGTAGCTACCGAAGCCCAGCCACTACGTAAGCATACACAACAGGACTGCAAGCGGGAATGGAGTGATGTGCAAGAAACCGCTTTCAACAACTTGAAGACTACACTTACCAGTGATTGTGTGATGAGCCACTATGACCCGTTATAGCAGTTTGAATTCAGCCAAAATCACATACATTAACTGTAGTTTAAACTGTGGCAAATTACACAAAATTTTAACACAACATGATGGAGCGATTGCGAAGGGGAGAGTATGAATTTCAAGACACCAAACAAACTTCCGCAGATTAAGCGCTGAATGACAATCACCAAATTCGGTGCTGGATGCCGTAGGAGAACTGTTGCTGCCTCTCTTTCTTTTTGGTGTTCTTACTGAGTGGTTCTTTTGCGGTCTTTCGTTTTCAATTTCGGTTTATAAAAGGCGGCTCGTTTTCCTTGTTGGAGTCATCTGCTACCAGGGGGTCTATGCTTGGTTCCTCCAATTCCGCATCCAAGTCATAGAGCTTTGTCTGATCATCTGTAGGGTGAGAAGGAACAAAACTAATGAGATTATCTCTATAGATGATAGCCAAATAAAATTGCTAAAAAAGCTCTCTTTTTAAATGGTATCTCACCTGCAACTCCTATTATCGTTGCCTCCAGTTCTTCTTTTCCATATTGTAAGATAACTTTACTGCCTTTGCTAGTATTGTCACCTCTGATAACTTTCTTAATTTTTTTAGTCGGAACTATACTAGTTGAGTTATCAGATTGAAAGTAAAATAAACCATACTTCGGTACTTTAAAGTAGAGTTCTGAGAGACATGATGTTTAAACAAGCAGCTCGGATTGTTACAAACAAGAGTTACAGATATGTGGTGGAGAGATGATTTTACAACTGTAACATTGTTTTAAGTGGATCAAACTCAAGCAGCTGATAACCACTCGGAGGAAAGCAAAAAGTGTTTCCTCTGCAATACGTTTTGGCAAAAAAAAAACCAAGGAAGAACAAAAAATGAATTTAATTTGCGATATAGCAACCTCATCGAAAATTAGGAGACATGCCTCGAACATCAGATTACGTTAAAAACAGTCATTGCACTCCACAACCAAGGCCTGAATTTTTCAGCAATCAGTTGCGAAATGAAGGAAAATGAGGGAATTACAGTATATCGCTGCCCAATTTCCAAAATAGTAAAAAAGGTTTGTGCAATACGGAACGTTGGCAGATAAGCCACTTCCAGGACAAAAGCCGAAGGTCGTGAACAAGCACCGTGATT
>NC_090891.1:50923657-50926157 GCF_036669925.1 Montipora capricornis
TGTCTTTTTCAATTTTGTTCACAGTATTGATAGATACCTTGATAGTTTTCGGTAGCTTTTGTGCTGTTGTAGGTGTTTGAGTTATCGGCCACTCGCTTTCAGGTAACCTGAGAATGTCAGGTCCTGCCTGCCAGCTACTATTGATATCAATGTCGATTGGTCTTTTACCACGTGTTAACCAATCAGCAATGTTTTTTTTACTTTCAGTCCAATACCAGTCATTCTTTTCGGTACCTTCTTGAATCTCTCCTATTCTCCTATGCGTGTTGCGGCGAATGTGTTGAATCCATATGTTTCATGGCGTGTACTATCTGGGAATCGACAATGTGGTAATATCCTTGAAATTTATACCTGCATTGTTGTCGTAAAACGGCTTTTAATCTTTTGTTTAGTACTGCACCACAAAGTTCTATGCGGTCAATTGACATCCTTTTGACTGGAGCTAGGCGATTCTTTGATAGAATAATGTAACTGACAAATTCTCGCGTTGGTAGTTCCCATCTGACATAAGCACAAGCGCCGTAAGCGTTGTTTGATCCGTCGCTAAATATGATCAGTATTGGGTCTCCTATTGCTCTGTGTGGTTTGATACATCTTTTGACTCTAATCTTTTCCATTTCAGGCAAGTCACTGAAAAATGTCATCCATTCTTTTCCGTATTCTTCTGGTATGGGATCGTCCCTATCCAGTTTCGTTTCATATGTCCACAGTTTTCTCATAAGTATTTTAGCTCTTACTGTGTACAGACCGGCAAGTCCAAGAGGGTCGTATATACTGTTCACTTGAGACAAAATTGTATGTTTGGTCAATATGTCTGGAATATTACAGGTAGCCTGAACATTTGTAGGAGTCGCGTCCTTTTGAGTGTGTGTCGTTTTTATCTTTGGGGAAAAAGTTAATTTGACTTTCAAGTGAAAATTCTTTTATTTTATCCCAGACAACGCCAAGCAGTTTTTCTGTAGCAGTACATGGCTCCATTGGTATTTTTGATTCATGTTTGCTCGATCAATCTTCTGAGTAGGTCCACTCTTTTAATTTGAATCCTCCTTTGTTCAATAACTTCTCTATATCATCTGTGAATTGTTTTGCCTTTTTTCGATTGTTGGCGCTTTCAATTATATCATCCATATATGTGTTATTGAGTATCACTTGGGAAGCTTCCGGAAATGGATCTTTTCCCATTTCTGCGGTCTTTCGTAATGCGACAGTTGCTATTGCGCCTGATGGTTTGTCGCCGAACGAAACTCTCTGCATTACGTAGATATCTCGTTCTCGTGTAGTGTCCATGTCGCGCCACAAGAATCGATGTGTATGTTGATCTAACATGTTTGTTGCAACTGTGTGGTACATCTTCTTAATATCTCCGATGAATGCAACTTCATACTCTCTAAATCTTAGGAGGACTGCTAATACGTTGTTGAGTAGGTCTGGTCCTTTCGCCCAATACTCATTCAGCACATGACCCATATATTTTGCACTGCTGTTGAACACAATCCTGACAGGGGTGGACTTCGAATCTGGCTTTAGTACTTCGTTATGTGAAATATAGTGTATTGGACCTTTGTAGTTTTTTAGTTCTACCTTGGTTAGTTTCCTTGCCACTCCTCGATTTACCATGTCTTGTATTTGTTCTATATAAACTTTCAGTTAAAATTAATTTAGCAAAAGCAGCCTTTCTGTTATCCGGTAAATCTTCGGGATCTCTGATCCATGGGTATTCTGCAATCCATCTTTGGGCTTCTTCATCGTAGTGAAGGTTCTTTTCAATTAGAGCAAGTTCTATCTCTTCTTTAATTGTACTTCCCAGGGAACATTGTCCACATTTACATCCACCGCATCGTGGGATGCATTCAATCCCAAGATTTTCGATGTTGTAGAAGTCTTCCACGGTACAAGATGTACTATGAAGTACTTGTACACTATTGAGTTCGGATCTCTCATTTGTTTAATAGTAGTAGGTGTTCTGAGTTCTGTTTTTTTTGTGGATGGATCCACCGTATTCAAAACCAATTAATACATCTACTTCTCCTGTCGGTCTTGTTATTTCTCTCTTTGTTACGTTTCTGAATAGGCAATGTACTCCATCCAAGTTTATAGTTTGAATATCGGAAGTTATTTTATCTATGCCGTATACGTTGATTTGTAACTCTTGTCCCCTTTTGTCAATTAGTGTGAGCTTGTACTTGCAGGACATTAACTTCTCATTAGAGACCTTTAGCACCGAGAGTTTTCATAGCGACGGTGACGTTGGTGGACGAAGGAGACTTGGGCGAGCACGGCGTTGTTCGCACCAAAATATAAACTTTTAGCAGCCTTCATTTTCCGACAGCAACTTGTTGAGTTCTTTGAAAATGAACAAATTTAAGACTTGTTGAGAGATACTTTTGCTTAGCTATGCAGACAACACCATTTCGGAAGAAGAATTTGTTCTATTATACGACTGTTATCGTTCAAAAAATCCAGATTTCGGCTATCAATCCTATGATGTTTTTGATCTAGA
>NC_090891.1:50928657-50933657 GCF_036669925.1 Montipora capricornis
AACTGTTCAGTACGTTTTAGTTTCTAAGCAACATTGAAAGGTGGGAGAGGGAGGGATGCTCGATTAATCCCGTCGGTGTACCAACATTGTGTCACTGATTGTCTCTACGTGATAAGGTGTAAATGTCATGTAATGATACATGGCAGTCAGTACTGGAACGTTCGCGTAAAGATGGCTGTGCCAACATGCCACGTTTGTCGCCTCTTAATTAAAGAATAAAAGTAATAGGGGTATATGCTATTCCCATAGTATTCAGCTTATTAACCAAAGATTTTGATTCCTTAAGATGGTTTTTAGAGGATATGTCTCCGCTGAGATTAGAGCGACAGTCTTTCAACTACGAAGGAACACTGATATGAGCCTTAGAGCCATAGCAAGGGCATGCAGAATTTCACCGACTTCAGTTTGTAGGATTTTAAAAGGGGGAATCCGGAGAATTTCATCTTGCCCAAAAAGAACAGGACGCCCACAAAAACTAACTGCTCTGCAACAACGTCTCCTGATTCGAAACGTCAGGAAACTGAGAAATGAAAATCCCAGTCAGAGATTTAATGCGGGAAAGTGGGGTGAGCAGTGAAGAGGTTTCCGAGAGAACAGTGAACCGCTTACTTCAACACCAAGGATTCCACTATTTGTAGACGCGAAAGAAAGGACTATTGACTAAAGATGATATGCCAAGGCGAGTTACATTTTGCAATGTAATGAAAACAATTTATGATGGCGACGTTTGGACGAGGCAAGTGGCATTTTACTTGGATGGGGTCTCATTCGCTTTCAAAACGAACCCATTAAAAGTGGCAACGGCACCTAAAGCAAGAATTTGGAGAAAACGAGGCGAAGGATTAACGTTCGGATTCACAGCAAAGGGCAGTAAGGAAGGAACTGGTAGTAAGCTAGTGAAGCTTTTTGTAGCTATAACCTATAGTGAGGGGGTAGTTCTTTGTGAGTCATATGATCACCTAACGGGTAATTTTTTCGCTACTTTTATTGTAAAGCATTTCAACTCATTATTCCTCAAGGCGAACAAAAATGGAAGTAGGTTGTGGCTGCAAGATGGGGATCCTTCACAAAACAGTAGAGCTGCAAAAAGAGCGATGGAGAATTGTAACTGTGATATGTCTCTAATTGAAATTCCTCCCAGAAGTCCAGACCTTAAACTTATCGAGAATTTTTTTCATTTAGTGAGAGTAAGACTGAAGGATGATGCCTTACAACTAAAAATAACTAAAGAAACCTTCGAAGAATTCAAAGCCAGGGTAATACGCACTATTTACAGTATTCCAGTTAATATAATAAACAAAACTATCCCTTCAATGCCGCAGCGCCTTCAACAGATTATTGATAACAAAGGTTGCCGCATTAAATATTAAACAGGATACAAATTTTCTTAATAGATAAAGATGTTTCCTAATGTGAATTAGCAATGTAATGTTGAAGTATCTTAATATAATGATGTACAGCCTAAAACAAGATCAACACATGAGGGAGTGAGAAAAGGTTGTAATCTGTTTTAAACGGGTTACCATTGTAACCCGTCGAAATTGATAAAGTCAAGTACTGTGATAACCTTTTAAAAACTCATCGGGTTACAATGGTAACCCGTTGTTTATTGCATAACAGTATACAGCGGAAATCATTATAATGTACACTGAAGTGCTACACTTCTTAGGTGTAGGAGAAGGCTGCACGCAGAGTAATAAAACGTGGCAAATTTTAATGGTACACTAAATCAATGTCATCATTGTTCATTCTAGTATTAGTTTAGCGAAACATTTCAAGGACTTAAAACGACTTGCTCCGACTCCGGTATCTGAGCATACATGGTAAAGACATGCCATGTTACGGACATCATTTGAGTTTCTATATCATCTACCACACCCCCTTTAATTGCAACGATTTCACTTTTAGAAGTACAGAAAATTGGAGCGTCCTTCTCGAAGACTATGTCTTGCGCATAATGTGTCTTGGGCGCCGAAACGTGAACTGGCTGTCCCTCCAACAATAGCAACATATCTTGCCATGGTAACACTTGAGCAGACCAGCGAAAATCATTTAAAAATATTATTTCGGCTAACTCTGCGCCTACCCAAGCAAATGTTGTGCTCGCTGGGTTTAAAAATGTTCTATAAATAACTGTCAATGGATTTAATAGAAATGTTTTTCCACAATTGGCTGGACCTTTGAGAAAAATATTACAATATTTTCCTCTTCCTTTTTCGAATAGTTCGCGCATAGCTGCAGAGAAATCATCTCGCGCGATGCAATTTCGTTGAAGAATATTCAGTGCAATATGCAACTAACGGCCGTCACAATTTTCTGCGCAATTTCCTATTAAAGCTTCTTGGAAAATTTCCATACGCGACATTCGCTGACGCCTTAACATCTCCTCAGATTTTTCAATCTCCCACCCCGTCCTGATTGCTTCCTCGACTGCTTTTTTCCCTCGGTTTACAATGAACTGTGCCAGATCTGTTTTCCTTTCCATTTTCTGTCTCTTGGCAAGTGCAAGGAGTTCCAAGTAAGTTTTGATATCTTTGGAGACAGCAATTTCAGAAATGTCAAACATGGTAAGACGCGGTGGTCGTTTTCGCTTTTTAGAAGATGATCTTGTTGCAGAGCTTTCTTCGCCGGACTCTTGGCCTTCAATTTCTTGTTCCTGTTCCCTTTCTGCAGCTATAGCCTCTCTAGCAGCTGTTGTCGCGGGTGGAGGTGTGTTCCAAAGATCAGGGTGATTGGAAGACATCACAACATCGTTATCCTCCTTGATAACGTAACTCCATGCAGTGTAATAGTTCACATGACGATTCGAGAAATGGACATTAATTCCGTATCGTGTATGAATAAACTGCCGAACCGACAACCAACGTCTTGGTCTTCGAAGTTTAATGGCCATATGGAAATGAATTCCCCCTGTTTGATGGAGCTCGAGACAACACGCCCATTGCTGAACTGTTGATTCGTTGGAAACTTGTCGTAACTGAAAGGCCTCTAAGACAATTTCAGCAAAACGCTGTTGAGAAGATACTTTAGTAGTATCAGCTTGACTATACGTTATAAGGTAGACACGTCTTACTTCTCTTACTCCTAATTCTACTTGTGATGACTGTTCAACTACAGCGCTATCCATGTTTTCTATGTTTGAAAGCCAATTTTCATTACTGTAATCAAATCTCAGACCACCTGCGATGTGACCCGACGCGTTGCTTCGTACAATAGCATGATGCATTGCTATGCGTTAAAATGAACTAACGTTTATTTAAGAAAACATGAACTTTACAAAAATTCAGTTCCTCACCAGTGGTATTCAGTGCTTCCAAAGGCCACACAACAATTTTCATAAAATGGTTGCGCAATTCATTACAACATCAAAAGAATACACACTGGATATCTTCAGACGTACATCAACGTGACATGATTAGGTTAAGGTTATTCGATACTTTATTCAATAACACAATCACTGTCATAAGTCGTTGGAACACCCACCCCCTTTCCCCCGTTCAATGTTGCATAGCGCAATGCACCCAAACTAACTGTTCAGTACGTTTTAGTTTCTAAGCAACATTGAAAGGTGGGAGAGGGAGGGATGCTCGATTAATCCCGTCGGTGTACCAACATTGTGTCACTGATTGTAGGTACGGAACTAGAGGAAATCAAGTTAAATTTTTGAAATATTTCATTCGATGGCAGAAAACCACGAAAAACGGTTCTCGTACCGGAAGCTCAAAATTTCACTCCGTGAGAATCCAAAATTTCACACTTTTCAGCTCCCTGCTACACAGACGTTTACATCGCTGTGAATCTTTCTCAACTTTAATTGCATATATTGACTCTTCCTCAGCCAAGACATAGTGTTTATTTTTATCTTCTGTTCTTTCCGAGTGAACTGAGCCCCAATTTAGCAAACACACTTACCTCATTAGTTGAAAACTCAAAAATAATCTATATCCAGCGAGACAAAAAGCTCACCGGTAGTGTTTCAAATCTTCTGATATTTTAACCAAAGAGTGTCCAGTCATTGAGGTTTAAGTTTGCAGTTTCATTTATTTGGCATCTACTATCAGTTTTGAATTAACGCCAGTCAAAATTCGAGAAAATTACAATTCAGCGCCAGTGAAATTTACAATGTGAGCTAATGCAACTCACCCCAAAATAGAAAAACAAATTTGGGTCAGAGACATCGCAATTAAGACGGTTAAATCATTTTACATTTTGCTTCGTTATATAAAATGTATCTATATCGATCATGAAAAACGAACTCGAAAAAAGTGAGGGAAACGCGAAACTTTTACTCTCCCATGATTTGTCGCGCATGACCAAATTCGCAAATATTTTAAATCCGTTGCGTCAAATTAGTTAGTTGCTGATGTGAGACTTTGCTTTAATATGAGAGAATTTCCTAATAAAAGTGGTAAAGAAATAAAAAAAGGTCAGATTAGAAATCGGACCAAAATTAATTAATTTCATTACGTGTGTGAGACTGTATGACGTCGTGGAAGCCAATATGGTAATTGTTCCCACGGAAAGTAAATGTTACTTCTTGATCTAAATAAACAATGCACTTACCTCGGAAGAAACCAAGGTTATTACTAGGAAGTACAGATTAAAAATGTCGTGTTTGTTCTTCAATATTGCCGGTGGAATTTGTGGCGCGGACAAACGCAGTAGTTCTTCGACTTCCATCATACCACTCACCCAGTGTAATAAGGAGATCGAAAAACACAAAAAGTCCTTGAAATTTTCCGGCGTTGAAACTGAAGAGGAACTTATCTTGGCAAGATGCGGGTCTTTTAAAAAGCCATCAAACTTCTTGGAAATGACCATCTGTCCCGCTCATCGGGCGCAATTGGGCATAGGTTGGCGAAGGCCAAGTGCTTTATGTAGCGTACCGCAACTTGTTTCAGCTCACTGCAAGGACCTTCAGAAAGTACCAACAATGCAAAAAGGGATAAATTTGTCCCAGTCCATTAAGTTATTGGAACTTACAAATCAGTTTGTCCCTG
>NC_090891.1:50938657-50939679 GCF_036669925.1 Montipora capricornis
CTCGGTTTTTACCGCATGAACAGAATAATTTTTTGAAACAGCAATTTGAAATTTGGCCGAGCAAAGTGGAAGAAAGGCAGATCCGTAAGGTGAGGTCTCAAATTAATGAGATCTGCAAGGGATGAGTTGGGAGTTCATCGTGTTCCACCAGAAGCAAGTGTCTAACATGAAAGCAAATCACTGTATTCCTTCTCAACGCTGGCAGCGAAGAAAAGGCTGGCTCCCACTACAGTGCAACCATGGACATTCAGAACGACGAAGGTCCCAAGGAGATGATAACATGGCAGCGCGCTGGTGCAGAACGACCCATTCGGAAATCTGTGCGCGTGTGGATGAGGGAGGTTTCCTCTCAGCACCCAATTGTTACCTCGTAACCATGCTACAATATCTGTGAACTCCGCAAGCATGCAAGAAGAAACTGACATCGCTAAGCGTGGACATGTTGCCGTATCATTTGCGATTGAAAGTGGCTTGGATGTCTCGCGCATATAACGCAAAGACAAAAGAATCCGTATATCAGTCGGTTGTTTGTCGCAGCTTGTGGACAAATTTCATCTGTGCCTCGTAAAAACCGAGAGAATTAAATCAGCTGTTTACATTTATGTCATTATTTAGTAGGTAATAGTGAGGTGAGGTGAGCTTCCATAGAACCTTACAGTGACTTAGCCCCCGGGGGTACTCCCTTTATATTGGCCTATATAGGTTAATCTGCTGCCCCAAAGGCATGGCTTTTCAGCCGTTTTTGGTCATAAAATAGGGTATGGTTTTTGGCACTTTAGTCTTGAATTGGGTATGTTTTTTTTTAGACAGAAGCTACGTTTTCATCATTATCGATAAGATCAGCAAAAGCCCTTTTTAAAATTATGGTTAGGGTAACCATGCCCAGCCGCAACGGTCATTAATACGGGTATCAAAATTTTTGCTTAGGTCATAAATAGGGTAGGGAAAATCACAAGTTTTGGTCATCAATAGGGTACGGGGTTTTGGAAAGTGGGCTTCACACCGCCACCCAATCTTTCTGG
>NC_090891.1:50954779-50977279 GCF_036669925.1 Montipora capricornis
TGCTAAAAATTGTGTATGCTTGTGTAAACCAGGGTCAAAGAAATACACAAAGAAAAGGACAGATTTTGTTTCATCAGTCATGTTAATGCCTCATATTATCTGTTTGGGAGTTTTTATATTTATAAGAAATTATTCATAAGAAATATTTAGAAATATTTTATTTCTATTTGCAACAAAGAAATAATTGTAACTCCCATGTTCTGGAAGATTTTTGTATAAAAATAAAAAGTATATACTCTAACAAAAATTTTTTCTCAGATATTGTGATAGAAATTTCAACGAAGAAGGAATTGTAACTCCCATAATTTTCTGTTCAGGAGATTTTGTATGAAAGAATAAATTTATTGTTATATCCAAAAGGTTAAAGAAACCTACTTCTATCAGACATTGTAATTGTATATTTTAAGAAATGAAGGACGAGCTTCCATTTCCTGTTCTGGGAAATTTGAAAAGATATTTACTGTAAATTGAAAAAATTAAGAGATTCACAAAAATATTGCATCAGCCATTGTGATATTTTCATTTTTCAAAGAAGAAATAATAAATAAATTCCCAATTTCAATATTGCCTTTATATTAGAATAAAATTGGATTGTATTTGAAAGGTTGAAGGTAAAATTGAGTTAACTCAATTTATTATTTGCAGCATGCAGCATAATTTGTCATCTTGTATAAAGTATTTTTGTGTATTTGCAGAAGTATTAACAGAGTCACCAAATGTGCTGGGAATATTTTAGAGGATACAAAAATTTTCTTTTTAGAGCCCTTTGCCATAATCACTTTTCTTAATGAAAAAAAAAAAAAACAGGACAGTACAATTATGCATGCTGTTGTGATCCTTATCGAGGTGATTGTTGCTAGAGTTGAATAAGAATTGTCCGATCTGAGCTGATAGGAGCTACATGTAGGGACAGACAAAATACCACAACTTTGCATGCAGGCAGTAGAACCCACATAACATGTGTATGTGTCACAAAAAATTCATGTGGTTCCAATAAATATTGCATCCCTACAGGACATGTATGAGAATTCTGAGGGAGGAGGATTCAATGAGCCTCATCTTCCAGATGGGTTTGATCTTGTTCTCCACACAAATCACCAAATTTAGACATTAAAGAGAGTGGGAGGGGTTGTGGAGGGTATGAATATTTTCTGGAAACACACAATACTTATGTGCTTTTGATCTCAGGGAGCAGTTTGTTTAGCCTGCAACTGTCATCCCTCTTAATATTATATTGAACAGAAAGTCGGCGAGGTTCACATAACACTCAATCAGGCTAACAGGGCCGCCAGATTCAAGCATGCCATTGTAGTCATCATGTAAACAGAGATGACAGGTGCCATAAAATACATGGCTGTTTGTTTGTCTGATGACTCAAATAAATATGACACTATCGGTTTGCTTTGCCCATGCTTTAAAAAAAAATCATGACACATTGAAAGAAATGGGAGTTTGAGATAGCTAGTGTATTTTAACATACTATACCAGTTACCTTTTCTTGCCACAAATTATTAATCACTAAGTGCATTTTGGATCTTTTGAGCAGCACCTGAAGTATTCTTAACTTTTGGAACGTCTCTCATTTGAAGGAGCTCACGGATTTCTGCACGGTTTCTTCTTTCTTGAGTTACTGGGTCTAAAGTGAGATCAAGCTTTTTGGAAATAGAGTCTCCTTGGTCAATGCAGACATCATGCAGAACTATACAAGTCAGTGTTGCTAACCTCACTGCATCACTGCTACTTTCGCATTTTCTTAGAAGAACCCTTCACCTGCCTTTGCGTTGACCATAAGCACCCTCTGTCACCATCTGTGCACGACTTAAACGATAATTGAAATAGCTTTGTTTTCTGGTCAGATCAGAGTTACCATATGGTTTCATCAGTCAGGGACAAAAGGGAAATGCAGAGTCTCCAATAACAAGAGGTGGCACAGAAAAACTATACACTTTCGTAGCAATTTCTGGCAGGTAGTTCTCCTCTTCAATTTTATTCCAAAGATTGGTGAATTGGAAAATGATTGAATCATGGTTGTTACCAGGAAATCCACAGGTAGCCGAAACAAACCGGTATTTGGCATCAACCAGTGCCATCAAAACTATGCTATAAAAGTTTTTAAAGTTGTGGTATTCTTTGCACGCTTCCAGGCCCCCATCCGGACACTTGATTGGGATGTGGCAGCCATCTATGGCTGCCCAGCAACAAGGAAATTGCCAGAGTTCTTCGGTGTCAAGAATTTTACCTTTAAAGTCATCCTCTGTTGTAAGTATATAACATGAAAGCGAACTGTCCCACATTTCTTCTACTATAGCCTCGCAGACCTCGTGTACAATGGAGCTTACAGTGGAAAGCCCACGACCCACCATTTCTGATATAGTGAAATAATAATCTCCTCAAGCTAAACGGTAGAGACAAATGGCGAGTCTCTCTTCTGGGCTAATGGGATGTTAGCTCTTGGTTTCTCTTTGTAGCCGGTGTCGGATTTTCTCTAATATAAAATCAAATGTTCCCCGGGATATTCTAAACGTTTTCTTAAACCATGAGGCTGAATATGTTGAGGAAACTGTCTTCCACCAACCAATGTTGCGCTTCAACCTCCGGCACGATCGCTTTACGGATCTGGCAGTCGCTAAATTTCCACTGTTTCTGCGAGAAACAAATAAAATGAGAGATTGCCCAATCAACTGGTGGCGTCTCTTTGCAGCAAGAGTCAAAAGTAAAGAGAAAAGTGTCTGCCTTCAGGCCCTGCAGCATTTTACAGCGTACAAAATAAACCCACGGCATTTGTCCGCCATTTTGCAACATAGCCGGTGACTGTTGTCATAATTACGGAAAAGTCACACCGTCCATTTGATGAGCTCCTCTTTTTAGATGCTTTCGCTAACATATTTTCTTCTTTGTTTACATGAAAAAAACCCGGAATGCCAAAGAAGCACATTTCATTTTGAGACATGCTTCCGTGAAGCATACACTGGGTTGCCTGTGGTACGTGTTACAGAAAATCAGAAGGCACTGAATTGTGTGGTACTGAGCTACAGCTTTCCAGTCTCTGAAGAATAACAAATAAAAGAGAAGAGAGAAACATTGGCTTCTGGGCTGACATGTTGATAATTTTCAAGTTTCCTCACAACTTCTTTTCACCACAAGTTTAAGCGTGACCTCTGAGCATCTGACAGTTTTGTACTGAAGTTAAGGCTGTCCAGCGGGGTTAGTATCTGGATGGTTGACCTAAACAATATGCCCCTTCATAAAACAGAAGCATCAGACCGAAAATACTATTAACGCTAACAAATGCGAACTCAGTAAGGTACAGATTTTGTTAGCTTGCTTTATGAAAAACAAATATTGATGCAAAAGTAAATAAATATTGATGCACAGTTTTTAGAAAGAGCGGAAGGAAGTTTCCGGGACGGTCGATCAAGAATAAAATATTTACGACATGAAAACAATATTAATTTCGAACCGTGAATATAGAATATAAAAAGTTACGATCAGCGACAAACATTTTGGGAGATGTTTGCTATGTTCAATTTTGTTATTCTACTTTTTGCTGCACAAATAAATCGCAAAATCGAAAGTGACATGGCCGGAAGTCAGCGGGCGCCATGATTAAGTTACTGCGGCATGTTTACTCGCCAAACAGTGAAGCATCTGTGTCAAATGGTGTCAAGATACCGGGTTTTTGTAAGCCAAATATCTCAACGAAAATTTCCCCGCCGAATTTCCAATTTGGTAATCGTGGCCGCACTTCAAAACTTTTTCTTTAGTTCATGCCGTGTAAAGTGAAAAATATGTATAGCTTTCGTGCCTGACAAAAATATGTCCTGCTCCGAAGCAGCACAACGGCACCTTTGAAGTATGGTAAGGCTTGACAAAATTTGGTGGGAAAAAAATCACAGTGCGCAATTGTATCGCGGAAACGATGACAAGTTTTTTCGCAAAATAAACAAAAAGTTGCCCAGTGCGTACGGGCCCTAAGTTTCTTTTTCTGTTAATTTTATAAACTTTGACAAATAAAATGAGCGAAGTCAAAACAAAGATCACAATCGCCCAACTCCTGAGGTTGACCATTTGTTTCTGCAAAGTCAAAATTTACGATGTTATGTACGACGTTATTTATCACCAGGTATTTCCATCATTATGGAAATAGCAGCTACTTTACTATTCATCGGCGTCACAATTTTTCACTGATTTTGGGGCTCATTTTGTTGAAACTCAAGCACGCTTCCAACAGACCTGTTTATTTTCGTGAACCCTTCCTGCTTACAGAGCAATACTAAAAAATTTTTCCCATATCACATTTCAACCTTAAGCTCGAATTTTCAATACACAACATGATATTATAATTCACAAAGGCAGAAAATACCACAGAATCCTTTTCCAGTGAACAATTTTTTTTAAAACAAACAACATATTTGCTCTTACAGGCGAAAACCTCTTCCTATTTCATTGCGTGCGTGAACACACGAAACTCAGTTGTGTCAAATTACCCTGTACTTCAGGTTCAAACCCTTTCCTGAAGAACCTTTTCCTTGAATAATGATGCACAAAAGACTCAACAAGCTTTCTTTCAAATAATTCTCGACTGTCACATTTCCAATTATTTTTTTAAATCTGACTTTGCTGAACCCATAAGTTACCAGATAATTTTCCATTTGGTTTCAGTGTTTCAGTGTTACTCGTGATAAAAGATTGGAAATACACCTCACTTTGATTTCGGCTCGTTTGGCGAAAGATTGTTGTCAAAGTCCATTACTCGTCGCTTTTACGATTCCAGGTATTTCTTTTCAAAGCCTGCCTAGTTTATCCAACTGACTTTCCATTATTGAGCTCCATAAGGGTACATTTTGTTTAAAGATCCACTAAAACGCCATTTGCGTTACATGACTTTCGACGCCATTGCAGGTTAAGTTTACTGCTGTGTCCAGCCAGAGAAATCTACGCATTTCCACTACCCTCTCTATCCTAAGAAAATATGAGCAGAAAGCTCTATGAACAAAGACACCACTTAGCAGGGGAGTGACAGGCAAGACTTTTAACAAATGCCACCCCTTTTCCGACTGGGATTGCCATACGGCAACCCAGTAATAATTCTAGAATAATCGTAATTAAAAACGACAAATTAAAACCGACGTCTAAAACGAAGCTGAGTTTAATGTATTTGTGTCAACTCTAATTCCAATTGAATTCAACACGGCAAAAACTCGACGTTTGAAATGGGCCTTATTACATGAAGCAAACGAGAGTGATTGCCTAGAAAATTGTTATGGCCAATGGTTGCAATGCACACTTGAAGTACTTGAAAATATGAAGTCCCTGTCTGCATTTTCGTAGATGCTGTTCTTGACTTGTTAACTAAGGGCTGCAGCAAATACAGGAACATGATGATTGTTGGTCCTGCTAATTGCGGGAACACATCCATTTTCAATCCACTGACTAGTATCTTTCCATTCTCGTCACCAGAGCCTCGGATCGACCCAAGGCTCTGGGAAACTTATAGCCAAAAATTGGCTATTTGAATCTTACAGCGCCTGCTCACTCCTCGTGCTAACATGAATGCACCAATTACAGACGATTTTGATTATTCTTCACGAAAACTAATAAGAAGACACTTTGTTTCAGGGTTCCCCAGAGCTCTTCTCCCCCTCCGTGAAGAGAAGAGCTCTGGGGTCGAGATTGGTATCTTTCAAATTGGTATCTTTTTGTAACCCAGCATCTGGAAGTTTTGCATGGGTTGGTGTTAATAAGGCCGCATGTATATTTTTGAATGACTTTCGGTGGTCACCAATTATTATTCCTTGGCACGATCTTTAATTAATGCTTGTGGGGCATGTCGTTCAGACACGCCAATCTTTTGCACTGGTAAAAGCCCCTTACTGTTTGTGAAAAACGGAGTAATTGATGATCGTGAAAGTGACATGATGGCCTGGAGGTGGAAAGTATTCTACTTTAATTGTCAAATCCCAAGGGAGCAACACAAGGAACTTCCTTCCTGTCCCAAGTGTTTCAGCGACCTTAATTTACATGTATGAAATCTTTCAGCAATCATGACACAGTTAATAAGGACTTAAAGATAGTTGACTATGATCGACTACAACGGTTGGATGAGTGTCACACAACATTGGACACCCATGAGAGGTCACTGTTGGACCTCTTAGATGGTGCGTTTTCCCACGGTTTCTTGTTGTGATGGAGACGGTTGAACAAGGTAAGATTAGTTGTCAATGATGTGCCAGTTTTTTCTTTATTGTTCCCCGATTTTTTTACGGAATTATTTTTGCACATTCTTGAGCATGGGTTTTTCTTCACCCTGAGGAAGACCGGTGTATCTGGTTGAAATATAGGTGAAGGATACAAAACGTATTGTTTTACGTTGTTTTACGTATTTGCATTGCTTTCTTAAATTATCTACTATGGAGAGGTTATCCGACATTGGATGTGTGTGATATATTATATATATATATATATATATATATATATATTAAATAACTTATGAAGACTTCTTTAATATTATACAGGGACTCCCATCACCGTATTTTTCAATATATATATATATATATATATATATATATATATATATATATATATATATGGCTGAAGTTTTGAAAACGAAGTCAAACTTGGCAGTAAAATCCAAAGTGCAACTGCTGCCTTTGGCTGCCTTTGGCATACATGTATATAGGCAAGAGAAAGAATTGCCCAATGTTAAAACAAGTTGTTGCATTTATGTGAGATATATAGCTGGAGTTTTGAAAACAAGGTCAAACTTGGCTGCAAAATCCAAAGTTGCACTGACTGTGAGCTTTAAATTCCTAGGGGGGACTGCGTCATGGCTTGTCGCATGCAAGTCTAACAAGTATGAGGTGTTAGTCCATATCCAAAACAATTCAATAGACCTTTTTATGGGAGGGTGAGGGAAGTAAATGATGACCTATAGGGTCTGAAAAAAAGTTAAAGATATCCAATGTTAAAACAAGTTGTTGCATTTATGTGAGATATACAGCTGGAGGTTATGCCTAACTAAGAGGTTTTTTTTTTATTGAAAGTAGTTGTTACCTATCATTATTTTTCTTTGCAGGGCTTGATATAGGAAGATCATTGGATACAACATAGGAAAATGCTAATTGATTTTATTGGGTCTTTGATGAGATTGTCGCTTGATTTTCTTCTGGTTAGCTGTTAATTGAGTTTTAAAACTTCCGTGAACATGTTAGAGCCCTACTCAAGGTTCACGGTGGAATAGAATCTCCGAAGCTTGACTATATTATTGTCACATAATTTGAGCATTAAAACAGCAACATGATGTTTTCTTTGAATAAAGTTTCCAATCGTAATGATATTTTCGTGTTGGTTTCCTTGTTTGTTTGTTTTTTTGCTTTTTTGCCTTGAGCACGCGATCTCCGTCAATACACCTGAGAACAAAGGTTCAATTTCTGCTTCTCACGAAATTAAATAAGGGTTGTGTTCTATTTACTCTTTGGCCTTGCATTGTTGAATGTTGAATCAACAAGTATTTGTGACAATCATTAAAGAAAACGACCGAGAAAAGTAATATATGGTCATATATATAGCTTTAGGCAAGCTTACAAGGAGAGCTCCCAGGTTGTTTATTCTTACTTCCCTTACTGAAAAAAGAATTGAAGGAATACAACAATTTTCATTCTTTTTTGTTTTTTTTTTTTTGTTTAGCCTTGATTAAAAGTGATCAGATAAAGAAAACCAAACAAAACAATCTAAAACGAATTAAAATAAGAAGAGGTGGAAAATTAATAAATCTCCCCTAACATACACCCTGCGAGCATTTAGTTTCTCGTACGCTTCCCGAGAGAAAGCACTGCGAGCAACCCTTTGTTTCTTTTGGTGAGCCGCCATCCGGTGCCAAGGAGAAATAAATTAAAATTTGTAAGTCCCGAGATAAAATAAAAACAATGCTTATGCAAAATGTTGGGGGACAAACAAAAAATATCTCTTGGAAGGCGTACGAAAAACCGAACTTCTCGCAGGCCAGGGTACCTCACATAAGATGTTAACCTGATTACTTAACAATATTATTCCATGGGCGCGCATTGGATACGATATTTGGAAGTACGAAATACGAGGGAAAAAAGGGAGAAAAACCTAGCAAAATCGAAAAAAAAAATTGATGAAGGTGCGATGTTGTGAAATACCTTGGTGGTCAGACAGAAGCAGGCTCATCACAAAAACATTCCTTACCTTTTCGTGTACTTCTAAACGTCGGAATTAATCCAAAGTTTCCAGTTCGTGCTCCGGCGAAAGAAGAAATAGCTTTGCAACGCACAGCGCAATCATTTGCCATATAGGGTCAAACTAAGGTATATGAGCTGATAACCTAGATTGAGTGAACCAATCAGAGCATGAGAAATTCATTAACCAAGGTTGAGAATTTAATTTAAAAAGTTAACCTGGCTTGAACCTGTGATCGAATTGAAAACCAGTACCTAGTCAGCAGTCAAAAAAAAATACAGCTGACTTCAATGACCTCTAAAATTGGTCACGTGATGCTGGTCAGCGGATACCTTCTTTTGACAGGTGTCAATTGACATAACATGGATGTCCAATATCAAAGATTAACGCTGTAAACGGTCCTTAAGGGTATTTATTATTATTATTATTATTATTATTATTATTATTATTATTATTATTATTATTATTATTATTAGCAGTAGTAGTAGTAGTAGTTGTATTATTACAAGGACAATTGCCGGAACACTCCCGTCCCTAAAGGCTTTCTTGCCTACACACCTCCACCCCGACAGTCCGTATGGGCAGGCGAAGGTTGACGTCATAACCAACATCTTTCGCATCCATAGATTTCCCAGAAAATCTTACCCATGGTGCTCTGCTAACATTATGCAATAGACCATTTTCGAATTTTCACGGCTGGACTGGATCTAGCATGGAGTGGAGGCTAATGCAGGCAAAACTTTTCGGGTTAAATAACAGCTGCTCTGATCTACCGACTGAGCTACAAGGTCAGACTGGAGCAAGCCGTGGGAACTAAACTCAAGATCTTAAAGTCGTGGCAATGAACATGTACAAGTACAAGGAAGGGTTACCTTTTTGCAAATGTTGGCCGCGTAGCACTTATATTTCAACAGACTTAACTGATTAGAGTGTTATTTGAAGTGCTAGTTTTCTACCCCATATGAACCATGAGAGCGTCCAAACATTGCTTACAAGTGCATTCGTTGAAGATAATGGGGGATAATGATGACAAGAAAACTCGCCAATGATGTCTGCTGTAGGCTTGAATAGAGAAGTGGTGTGTGATTGTATTCCAGAATCTCAGTGAACACAGAATTCCAAACGCTTCCAGCCTTTTTTCGTTTTTTTTTTAGAGAGTTTTACAAAATATGTGGGGCAGCGAGGCATGTATTAAGAAGGAAACGACGCTCACAGTTGTGAATCGCTCCCCTCGCTCATGAATTCATGAGTAACGTTGTTCTATGTCCGTCATTCACGTACATTTGAGTTGTAAGTTAACGAACTTATATCTTTCGTAGCATTCCGATAGCATCTTGTAACATACAAGATACATAGGGAGCTTAAAATATGGAATTGTTGTCCTAAACACCGTGAGACCCCTTAACGGGACGAGAATCATCTCCATTAGTTTTAAGGCCAGCCCCTGCCATGGCTATGAACTAACTAAAGTGACCGGATCTTTGTCCCATGATCGCTTAAAGCTAAGGGTTCGCGTCCCGATCAAGCTTGAAGCTCTTCGGGATTATTAAAATTGTTTTAGTTTTTATGTCCGAAGCGATGTTCCTATTCTATAATAAGGACTCAACAAAACCGATTTTCAGAATTAGGGTGCCGATTTTAGAGATTGTGACAGAGCAATTTTTTTTTTTTGGCATCTCGAACATTATAAATAAAGTTGCATTTCGGTAGCGAAGATTAAGAACCCTTAATTGATTTTGCGCGATCATTGATAAAATATAAATATCTTTCTCTTTTTTACTTTATCGACGTTCGCGTGAAATCATTTAACAATAAAGTATCGCGTTTACAAACAAACATCACTCTAAACTTGTGTTTTGTCAAAAATAAAAGTTTATTTCCTGCCTGTTGGCGATCGTGCATCAATTAACTTCTGAGAAGAAAGAGAAGAGTTATAGAATAAGATAATTTTTATACTTTTATGGCAAGCGCGCAACAGCCTGCCGTTTGCCATTTTAAGTAAACGCAATGTTAAATCGCTCTTACATCAGATATGGCATAACGCAATCATAGCTTCTCCGTTACTTATTGCGTACCTTTTGAACCGTACTCGTAACACAAAATTAGACCTTTGATGCAAGAACTGTTACGTCGTATTTAACGGAGGCAAATCTAATCTCGCTTTCTCTGAGGTGCGCGCTCTTGAAAGATTTTAGATCCTGCAATTCGTCATCCTGACTCAAAGTGCGTTTTCTTAAAGCCATCAGATGGCCCATTCTATTCATAGTTTTGTCGCACACTTGGCACGTGTCAAGCCTTGCTTTTCTAAAACTAAGCACGTCTTTTAAATTGCTATTAAATACATTTCGAAACGCTTCAAAACTAATGACAGGTCCCTTATTTCTCTTTCTTAAACTGGTTGTTTGCAAACGGGGGTGCACGCGGACAAATTCAGACCACATTTGACGCATCGAAATGTTTGAGTTGAAGTATTTTTTGCACCGTGTTCGTGACTTTCGATAGTGTGATTCTGTTGCCTTGTAGGAAAGTATGAAGTCTATGAACGCATTCCTTGCTGCAGGTAAAAGTTTCCGAGGCGTCTTTTGTCCCCTTTTGTCAGGTTTTACTGATGGTCCCCTTAGGTCGATTTTATTCAGCAGGACTTCTATTTTGCTTTTAGAAATGCCATAAACCTTTCTGAAAGCTGTTTGCACACCTTTCCAAGTTTGGGTACGTGATACCTTATTTTCCGCACCCCACGAAATGTCAATGTAACCTCCATGAGTTTTGAGAATAAATAATTTTGTTCGTTATATGGTTTTCTGTGAACCATGTTCCTTTGCTCTCGAATAATAATTTTAGTTCTGTTTATGCCTTCCTTTAAAAGGCAACCACGGTCGCAGCATGTAAAATTAATCTGATCCAAGGCCTTAAATGGTGCATTCTTACGCCATGTGGGTTTTTTTCTCTTTGGCACGTAAATCCTCATCAACCTGCTGTTTTTCAAGGTCTTTCTCCCTTTTTCCACTGAGCTTGCTACTGGATATCCTAGTTTGAAATAATGCCATGGTCTAGTCACATCAAATGTGTATACCAATTCATTTAGGTCAATCTCATCTGGACCACTGCTCTCTGCAGGCAAACGATGCGGAGAATCATCATTACTCCTCTGAGTCATTTCTTAAACCTCTTTGTGCTTTTTTTTCTTTTAAAGGGTTTTTCTTCTGTACAGAATAGTCTAGCTCTGAATTCTGTTATATTAATGACGCATGAAGCTGTTGACACCCACACTTAAGTTCAAGTGTTCTAGTAACGCCAAGACTCGACGAGGCTAATTGATCACAACAAATGTCATTAATTTCGATGATAAATTCTGTTCCGTTAGACTCAAATACAAAAAGGGACAAATATTGATTGTGATAGCATGGAACTGCTTGACAGCTCTTTCTTTCTCGTACGTATGGGGTGAGGAAATGACCTGTTGTGATTTCACGCAAAGGGCAACAGTAATACAAGTGACGCCTGTTGCAATCGAAACGTAGATAAAAACGCGTGATTGCGGGATTTTCGGAAAATTCTGGTTAAAAAGTAATATACAAAATTACCTTGAATTGCCTGCGTCATTTCAGTAACATCTAGATTTTCTTTGTTTGTTTTCTTTTACTACAAAATGCCCATTGCCCGCTCCAAATTGCCATTAAAAAATAAGTTCACTTACCCACAATAACCTCTGTGAACCCGACATTTGAGACAAACAAGCCTTAGACGCATTATGTTACCAAAGGTTCTTACACTACTGTAGTGTAGGTCACGTGATGGACATACGGGATATTAGGAGAGCGGGAGAATGTTATTAGGAAGGTCTTGAGCTTAAAGGAGTCTTAAATGCGGTTGTGAGTTCTCGTTAAGCACAGAATACAACATTGGCGACGAGAACAGGATTGTCCTTAGTGTGAGAACGGAATGGCGACACCAAGTTACGAGTTTGGAGGACTTTTGCCCTTCGATTGCAAAGGTGCTATTACATTGGTAGCGCCTCGTTGGAAAAAATGGAAAAAAGCGTACGAGTATTATATCCTCGCAAAAGGAATTACAAACAGTAACCAAAAAAAAGGTTTGCTTTTACATTCTGCCGGAATCGAAGTACAGGAATTGTTCGAAACCTTGCAAGATCTAGGAGCGGCAGAAGGAGAAAATGATCGCGCTGACGAATATCAGATAGCATTGCGAACTCTTGACGCCCATTTCAGCACGCAATTAAATGAGCCCTACGAAAGGCACATTTTCCGAAGCCTCAAACAAGAAGAAGGAGAAACGGTGGATCAGTTTATTACTCGATTACGAAAGCAAGCAGAAGACTGCAATTGGGAAAATGCTGATGAGCCGATTCGTGATCAAGTCATTGATAAGTCTCGATCGTCAGAATTACGGCGAAAACTGTTGATAAAGGGAACCGATTTAACACTAGCGAAACTCCAAGAAATTGCTCGTTCATTTGAGGCCGTAGATATTCAGTTGAAAGCGATGTGTGGCGAGGAACAACAAGTAAATCGCATCTATCATAAGGAAACCGCTGACCAATACAAGAGTCGTGGAGGGAAAGGCAGGTGTTACCGGTGTGACAGAGAAGGTCATTTCAGTCATGATAGATGTGGCCCAGCGAGAAACGCGGAGTGTCAGAAGTGCCATAAAATAGGGCATTTTGCCGCAGTTTGTCAAACCAAAAATGTATCAAGCTAGGAAAACTTCTCATCCCAGGGTGTGCGAAAAAAGGGGAAGTTTGGTGTGAACTCAATTTGCGAAAGCACGTCCGGAGCTAACAGCGACAACGATGAGTATGCATTCACTGTAGACAGTGGAAACATAGGTGGGATGGTAACTGTTCAACTTGGAGGTGTATCCGTGGAAGTGCTTATCGATTCTGGTGCGAGCACTAATGTAATTGATAAAAGGACATGGGAAGAGCTGAAATCCCAGAAAATCAAATGTAAATCCCAGAAATGGGATCGGAAGTTGTATGCTTATGGGTGTTGTGAGCCTCTGAAAGTTATCGGTTGTTTTGAGACAACAGTAGTCCTGTGCAAAAGTGCCTGTGAAGCTGAATTTGTAGTGATTGATGGGAAAGGACAGCCTTTGTTGGGCCGAAAGACAGCAACTGAGCTCGGGGTTCTCCGAATAGGAACTCCCATAAACATGATAAGCAGTGACATTGTGGAAGAATTTAAAAAATGTTTTCAAGGTGTGGGGAAGCTAAAAGGGTACCAATTAAAGTTGCACGTTGCCACTCCTGTGGTACAGCCCCTGCGCAGGCCACCATTCAGTCTAAGAGACAAGATTGAGAAGAAACTGGATCAGCTGGAAAGCATGGATATCATTGAGAAAGTTAACACCCCGTCTTCATGGGTCAGTCCTGTCGTGGTTGCTCCAAAACCCAACGGGGAGGTGAGACTTTGCGTGGATATGAGGCAAGCGAACTGTGCAGTTGAGCGTGAAAGGTACCCTATCCCTACCATCGACGAAGTGCTTCAAGACATGAACCGCAGTAAAGTGTTCAGCAAGTTGGACTTAAGGTGGGGGTACCACCAAATTGCATTGTCAGAAGAGTCTCGTGAAATTACAACATTCATTACACACAAAGGCCTGTATAGGTATAAGAGACTAATGTTTGGAATATCATCAGCCCCAAAAAAGTATCAACAGGTCATCCAGCAGACGTTGCAAGACATTGAGGGAGTACATAACATCTCGGATGACATCATAGTGCACGGTGCGACTCAGGAACAACATGACGAGCGACTGCGAAAAGTGATGATGCGCCTACGTGAACGGGGCCTTACCCTTAACTTGGAGAAGTGCCAATTTTCCATGAACAAATTGACATTCATGGGCCATGTGCTTTCCAGCCGTGGGGTAGGAGTGGCGGCAGACAAGGTGAAAGTGGTGGTAGATGCAAGAGAACCCGAATCTGTTTCTGAAGTCAGGTCATTCCTCGGTCTGGTGAATTACAGTGGAAGATTTATTCCAGATCTCGCAACTCTATCAGAACCGCTTCGAAGGTTGATGAAAAAGGGTGCTGAGTTTAAATGGGGACCCTCCCAAGCTGCAGCCTTTCAGAAGATGAAAGAAGAGTTATCCCGAGCTGAAGTTCTCGGATACTATGACAAAGAAGCTGTGACACATGTTATTACTGATGCAAGCCCAGTGGGGTTGGGTGCTGTGCTTGCCCAGAAACAAGGAGGTGAATTCAGAGTGATTATGTATGCTAGTCACAGCCTTACTGGCGTTGAATGCAGATACAGCCAAACTGAGCGAGAGGCGCTAGCCATCCTTATAACAGATCACAAGCCGTTGGAAGTTCTGTATTCCAAGAAGTCAAATCCCCCAGCGCGCATTGAACGTTGGGTATTGCGCATGCAAGAATTTGATTACACAGTCAAATACAAGCCAGGCAGTGAAAACATAGCAGATGCCTTATCCAGATTGATTTGTCGGGACCACCAGCAAGGGCGAAGGATAGAGAACGTTGCGGAGGAGTATGTGCGATTCGTAGCCCAGACAGCGACTCCAAAAGCCATGACGACACGGGAGGTGGAAGAGAATTCACATCACGATAAGGAGCTCTCCGATGTCAGACAGTGCATCCGTGTTGGTGACTGGAACAACAAAGAAACAGTTCAATATTTTCCAGTAAGAGGAGAACTATGTACCAAGGGCAAAGTAGTTCTGCGGGGGACCCGCATCGTTATCCCCCGTAGTTTAAGACGGCGGGTACTGTCTATTGCACACGAGGGTCACATGGGGATAGTTGCCACGAAATTAAGGCTGCGAACAAAAGTTTGGTGGCCTGAGATAGACAAAGATGCAGAACGCTATGCACGGTCCTGCCATGGATGTCAATTAGTCGGACAACCTACGTCACCAGAGCCTTTGATGCCCACTGAACTACCGCAAGGCAAATGGCAGGACTTGTCTTTAGACCTTTTGGGGCCGATGCCACATGGGGAGTACCTGTTGGTCGTTGTTGACTATTACACCAGATACTGACCGCTGACCGACATGGAGATCAGACGTCGAATCAATCGCTCTAAGTTTTTTCAAACATTTTTACTCTTATCATCGCTGATCTTTGAGATAAATGTTTCTCAGCCCTTTGGCTATGTTCAGATAAGCTGTGGTTTTGGATTACGCCGTATTTCCGGCTATCGTGTGCGAGATCACAAGCCTTCTTCTTCTATCGAAATGCTGAATCGTGCGAGCGGCCATATTGGAATTTGCCTTCAAAGAAAGTTCTTCAAGTCACGGCTTGCATACTCTGCCAACTGTACAGCTTCTTTTAACCCGTACGCTCTAGTGTTGTCCCGAAGTGGTGATGTCCATCCTCTGCCAGGCCCGACTAAGGTAATAAACTCCTCAAAAATTGGATTGCCAAAGAAACTGAAGTCCAACATGAAGGTTGCTCATCTCAACGTCAGATCTTTAAAATCGAGGGAGCATTTTCAACTTGTTGAAGATACCATCATTCAAAATGGATTTGATATCTTTACCATTTCTGAAACATGGCTTGATACATCCGTCACCGACCAAAGTATTGAGATCTCTGGCTATCAAGTCTTCAGGCAAGACCGTGGGCTTCTCAAATCTGGTGGGGGGTTGTGCACTTATGTTAAAGCCAGCTTAAAGGCGTCTGTACTGAATGAATTATCTTCTGTGTCTACCGATGGTTTCCAACAACTTTGGCTGAAAGTACAATGTAGAGCTCATAAATCTCTTTTGGTTTGTAATGTTTACCGTCCACCAAATGTATCAGCTATAACCAGCTTTGACTACCTAGCTAGAAGTTTTGTGGATTCTATGTTAATGAACTTCGCTATTGTCATACTTGGCGACCTCAACTGCAATCTTCTGCACTCCTGCCCTGAGGCAAACCAACTTCTAGATTTTATTACTACCTTTAATTTGACACAGCTGGTTACAAAACCAACAAGAATTACGGATGCATCCTCGTCTCTCATTGATGTGATCATGATTACAGACAATTCCATCGTCAGTTCTAGCGACGTACTTACCTGTTCTATCAGTGATCATAATCTGGTTTATGTGATATTAACACTAAGGACACCCAGAGTCAAGCCTTCTTATGTTACTACAAGGAGCTTCGCCAATTATGATGCAGAACAGTTTTGTAAGGACTTAGCACTAGTTCCATTTCATGTCATGTCTGTCTTTGATGATTTTGAAGACCAAGTGGATACGTTTAATATCCTGTTTGCCGACATTTTGGAAGCTCATGCACCAATAAGAAGGATTAAAGGATAAAATTACTGCCCGTGTCCTTAAGGACAGTTTGCCGGCCATATTATCAGTTATTACAAGCATTATGAATAATTCATTTAGTACCTCTACATTTTCGAAGGCATGGAAAATGGCCGAGGTTGTTCCCGTGTTAAAGTCGGGCTGTTTCGAAGATCCATGTAACAACCGACCTATTTCATTACTGCCTATATTATCCAAGGTGTCTGAGAAGCTAGCTCACCGTCAGTTTGTTGACTACATAACCACCAATAAGAAGTTGTCTGAGCACCAGAGTGGCAATCGTAAATTTCATTCTACAGAAACTGCTCTTTTACATGTAACAGATGATTTTCTTATGTCTATCGATAAGAGTGAAGTCTCTGCTGTTGTTCTGTTAGATATGTCTAAGGCATTTGACAGTGTCCGACACGATATTCTCCTTCAGAAACTACAACAAATAGGTATTACGTCATCTAGCCTGGAGTGGTTTCACAGTTACCTGTCTGGTCGTAGCCAAAGAGTACGGATTGTGGATGCTGTTTCAGCCTCTCTTCCCCTAAAATATGGAGTTCCACAAGGTTCTATATTGGGACCTGTACTATTTACCATCTATGTAAACGATCTCCTGGCTGTTCCAGGCCATTGTAAGTCTGTGTGTTACGTTGATGACAGTAAACTTTACCTTTCTTTCCGCTCAACTGACATAAGCTATGCATTCCGCTGTTTGAATGAAGACCTAAGAGAAATTTGTAGATGGTGCTGCCAAAATTCCTTACTAATTAATCCGGAGAAAACCAAAGTCTTACTCGTGGGAGTGCCTCAATTACTGCGTAAATTGCCTCCAGTGTCGATCTCACTTTTAGGGAAGGAAATAACACCAGTTTCTGTGGCTAAGGACCTCGGTGTTCTCATCGACCAGTCCTTAACTTACAACGATCATGTTGCTAAAACTACCTCTAATTGTCTATTTAAGTTAAAACAGATCAGTAGAATGAAACACCTTCTGGACAGAAATTCTCTTTTATTAGTGATGAACGCCTTTGTTTTTAGTAAACTCTTTTATTGCTCAACTGTATGGGCTAACACATCTCAAAGTAATGTGAAGAAACTCCAATTAGTACAGAATTTTGCTGCGCGTATCGTGTTAGGTCTCAGGAAATATGACCACATCTCAGACGGCATAAGATCCCTCAACTGGCTCACTGTTAAGGACAGACTCCTTCTCAACGATGCTGTAATGGCATATAAATGTCTTAATAATTTAGTCCCGAAATATCTGGCTAATATATTTGTATCTCGCTCTCAAATTCATACTAGGGCTACGCGATCATGTAATCTTTTACACATCCCTTTATGTCGTCTGTCATATGGACAACGTTCGTTTACATATCGTGGATGTAAACTTTGGAACAGTATTTGTAATAATTTGAAAGCTGCGGACAGTGTAAAATGCTTCAGGCGCCGTTTAGCGCAGAAGCTATTAAGTGGAGGACATTTGTGTTCAGTTAACTTGTAAATTATATTCAGAGGTCTTTTGTAACTGATTCTAGCTTTTAAATGTAACGTTTATTATATTATTCCTTTTTCTCTTTTCAATTTATATATATTTTTAGACATTGTAACCGAAAAGCCCAAATTGGGAGTTACAATAAACGTATGTATGTATGTATACTATGAAGTAGAAATCTTGACATCAATCGTCGCGTCCCAGATCATCTTGCGTCTTGAGAGCATATTTGCTGTCCATGGTCTACCTGTGAGCATAACGAGTGATAACGGACCGCAGTTCTGATCCGAAGAATTTGAGAAGTACCTTGTGGATAATGGCATTCTACACCGTAAGGTTACTCCATTATGGGCCCAAGCCAATGGCGAGGTAGAGCGACAAAACCGGAGTTTGCTCAAAAGTATGAGGATCGCACAAGCGGAAGGTAAAGATTGGAGGATAGAGCTCGTTCACTACCTCGCAACCTATAGAACAACGCCACACAGTGTTACCGGAGTCTGCCCGGCAGAGTCATTGTTTGGGCGAAGAATACGCACAAAGCTGCCAGAGTTATGCGAGAGAGCAGTAAATGATGAGGAACTACGAGACCGTGACTGGGAAAAGAAGACTAAGGCGAAGATTTATGCAGACACAAGTAGAGGCGCTCAACCTTGCGATCTCCAAGTGGGAGACCAGGTGCTTCTAAAGCAGAAAAAGTCGAACAAGCTGTCAACCAATTTTCAGCCTGAGCCTTATGAAATCGTAGAGAGAAAGGGTAATAGTGTGGTGATTCAGTCCCCGCAAAAGAGTCAGAAAGGTCAATACCATAGGAACGTGACAGAAGTCAAGAAATTTAACACAAGAGAAGAGGAACCTGATAAAAGTAATGATCATGAAGAAGAGCCACCGGTGGATCATCATGACATGGAAGGAAGACAGCAACGAAACAGACACCCTCCGGATCGCTACGGGGAATGAGATCAACAGTGAACAGTGATTATTATCTGCTCTTTAAGATTGAACAACGTTGTTGTTACAAGGAAAAAAAAAGTAGTATAAATGTCTTGAACCTCAAGGACAATGTTTCTTTTGGTTGAGACTGATTGCGACTTATTGATTCGAACTCAGCGTTTGGATTGTGTTTGACCACTAAGGAATATGCTTTATATTCTGTAAAGAAAAGGAGGGATGTAGTGTAGGTCACGTGATGGACATACGGGATATTAGGAGAGCGGGAGAATGTTATTAGGAAGGTCTTGAGCTTAAAGGAGTCTTAAATGCGGTTGTGAGTTATCGTTAAGCACAGAATACAACAACTACAAATGGATTACCATAAGGTTTGTCCAATGCCAAAAATAGTAATAATGCAACATATTGCGAGCTGGAGCCCTACCTTTGCCCGGCTTCAATTTTTCAACGCCCTCATCCTTTCTTTCATCACACTGAATCAAAAAATGTTTTATATTTAAGTACTTTGTCTATGCATGAACGGGTCATCTCAAGATAATTCTATTAACAGTTGTTTGTACTTGTTATACTTAGGTGTTGCCGACATCAAAGGTTTCTTCGCAAGACTCTCATTATGCCAGAAAACTAAAAACCAACCTTTTTGGAATCTACTGTGCAAACGAAGACATTATACACTGTTTTTTTAACGACGAAACCATTGCGGGAAGTGGTCCGAACGAGGTAGTATCCTTGCTGAGCTACCTATTAAAAATACTTCATGAAAAATATGGACCATTTCATCACCTTATCCTTTGGTCAGATAATTCTCCATCACAGTTTAAAGAGTGCTATCTATTCTTGTCTGGAATACCTCATAAAAGAAGAAGTGTTTTTGCGAATTGACCTTAAATTTTTGTTGGAGGGACATTCTTACTCCATTTGTGACAGGCGATTTGGCTGCATTCAAAAGTATTTTGACTGTCATGAAACAATTGAAACTCCTCAAGATTGGGAATTAATTTTGAGAGATCTGAGTAACGTTAAAAGCTACTGGATAACGCCGGATTGCATCATGGACTATAAATCTTTTTTAAGGAGGGAGTACATTTCCAGAAGTGAAGACGTGGAAAACGCTAAACTCGATGTGAGAAAGATAGCCTTTTTGAATTTTGGGTATGGAGAAATGGAAGATGAAGAAGGAAACTTGCGTCTATGCAAGCACACTGAAACAACCTTCGTAAGATTCACGCTGAACACAAGGGAAAAACCAAGAATTGTCTCGTTCGTCAAGAAAAAGCAAGCTGGTGATTTAAATCCTGATCACTTAGTTCCAGTAACACAAGAAAGAAAAGCTATTTGAAGCTTGCTGAAAAATATTTGTCTCAGCGGGCAATAACATTCTACGCCTCATTAATAGGTATCTCTCGAGATAACGATGATGGCAAAAGGTAAAAGTGCAAAAAAAGTATTTGTTTTTGCAGTCATTCATATATTTCATAATAGCAAGGTAATGGAAGAAATTTTTCTGAGGTGCCAAGAACGAGTACTTGTGCGAGTACGAGTATAGGAAACTTGACCCTTTATAAACAATTCTTTTGTTATTTAAATTTTGCCAGCCACATAACAAAAGAATCCTTTGTTTCGGCAGCCAATAGATCTTTGGTTGGCACATTAATGACAATAGGTGACGTAACAGTGAATATCGCTATTGTCTTAAACAGAACTAAGCGAGAGTTAACTTTAGCTAAAGAAAGTTAACAAGGGCATAGAGCTGAAAGTCAGTAAATCGCCTCTGAGTTTGTCTTCCATTTATTACGTAAATTGGAGAATGATTGTGACTATCTAATGGTGACTTCTTTCTTAGATGACCTGGATTGAGGAGAAAGTGACCTCATTTACTCAGTAGCTTAAAAATGAAGTGTGAATACGGCACAATTATGCATCACGAGAGTTTTTTACTAATTAAGACGCTCTCACACGCGGCATTTTTAAGTTAGTGAGTAAATGACGTCACTTTCCCTTGGATCCAGCTCAAAATAAATAGTTTTTCTCTTTAAATCATTTCATAAAATCTCGCATTTCGAGTATTCAGCATAAGCACTTTCGAACTGCAAAGAAAAAGGATAAGTGGTTTTTGATCGTAGTAACACTTAAAGAATAATCATTCTCCCTTACTTGAAAAAAAAAACAATTGCCGTAGTTTAACCCTTTCACTCCTGTGGGGTTCCCCATTGACGAGTAAAATCGTCTGGTGTTAGAGTAAAATCTATAAGTCTCAGTGGCCCTTACAGGACCCTTACAGGAGTGAAAGGGTTAACTTATGTGTGATAATTTCCTCTCTATTGCCCGTTCACTGTTTACTGCATTCAGTACGAATTTGCAAGTGATCAGCACCAATATACCCTTCCACGGTTTTTGACCGCCATCTTGGCTACGGGGCAAACACAGCTAAATTTACAGTAACTGTATGAGATTTTGGTCGACTTTGAACGGCTGTAGTGCCGCTAAAAAGAGACAGATTTCCAACTTTTGCCACTACTTTAAATAGTTTTATTGATATCATCCATTCAACGGAAAAAGAGGACCACCTCTGGGGTGCTTACCATTTAGCCAAAAAATCCGAAAATTTCGGTTTGAGGTCAAATGGAGAGGCAATTTTCCGGAGAATCTTTTTGGAAATTGTGGACAACCTCCAGAGATAGTCCTCTTATTCTGTTTGGAACGGAGTTCACGAAATGCTGATACCATTTGTGAGACTCCTTCCGTTTCCAGGCCCTTTCTCACAAGATCGAGTAAAATATGCGGGATGGAATGCTGTGTATTAAATGGTAAGCGCCATTCTCATCCGGTTTGTCATTAAATTCGGAAAATTGCTTACCTTTATGCAACGATCATTCCATCCAGATTATTTGGCTAAATAGTAAGCACCCCTGGACGTTGTCCACAATTTCCGAAAAGATTCTCCGGAAAATTGCCTTTCCATTTGACCTCAAACCGAAATTTCCGGATTTTTTGGCTAAATGGTAAGCACCCTAGATACCGCGAGAATTAAAAGTCAGTTGTGTGAATATCGAAAAGAATGCGTAGTTAACTTATGAAAAATCTGAATGAGAAACGTTCTCCTTCGGCTTATACAGGGTAGACAAGGCAAAGGCAAATTATTTTTTTTGTCAATTTTCGAGTGAAGTCCAGTAACCTTGACGCAATGCACTTTTATTGCTGGATAATTCCTCTGAGGCGGGCGTGGCTTGGTAAATCTTCACTTATCAATTGCAAGAAAACCAGTTTTTAAAAACTCTAAATCCTCAATTGCTTTTGTGGATTTTCTTTTTAAAGTTATTTTTTTATAAAAAGGCGCTCCCTTGGCATGTTGCAATTTTACCATGAATGAAACACGCATTAGTAAAATAAAGAATGTGACTGAAAAATTCTCATAACAGCGTGTGAAATTCTAGAACAAAAAACGATAAAATTCTTTGAACGCTGCGAAAATGTTTTATGGGATATCGAAACTTTCCTTAATTCATTTAAAACGACAGTGTCTTTCTTTTGTGCCTTGATTTCTGTTTGCCAAACCACTGTATTTTTGCAGG
>NC_090891.1:50989928-50999928 GCF_036669925.1 Montipora capricornis
AATCAGAGGTAAAGTAATTGTTGAGAAATTTTCTAACAACATTCTCAATAACGCTGGAAGGAAACAAATTCTTCCTTAATGTTTTGGTAAGGTTGCTTATGTCCAAGTGAAAACCAGTCCAAGTATTATTAATTTTAAATACTCAGTCAAGCAGAGTGCATACTAGTCCTAATTTGTAACTAAAAGGTACAAAGCTTTAATAATTAGTGAGAAGACCGGTGTAGGTCTTCTTGTGGAAAACTGAGGTAATAATGCCCTGATTAATATGGTTATCTAAAAGCACATCTAAGGAAGAAAACCATAAGCTCCCCTTCTTAGATGTGTTTTTAGATAACCAAGGGGAAGGGGAGCTTATGGTTTTCTTCCTTAGATGTGAAGACCTACACCGACAGAGTAAAACCTATTAAGAGTCACCCGTCAATGGGGGGGGGGGGGGGGGGGGGGGGGCACAAAAACTATATCCCCTTTAAGAGTTTACCAAAGACCTAAGAAAGGCATGGAAGAATAGAAGTAGGTCTGTAGCTTGAGAACAGAGTTACCACATTTGAAGGCAGGAAGGATGTTACAGTGTAGTTACATCCATACTTATAAAGTATATACATATAAATATGAGTTTGTAGCAGATTAAGATCTTTCTTTGTTTTTATAGATTTTTAAACTTTTGCATATTGTCACCTCATCACTTTGACAAGTGGCACTCTCATACAATTACAGAGATTAGAATAATAAATTAGTTCAATTACCAGTAGTTGTAGCTCTTTGAATCGATGTTTCCGTTTATTTTATTATTTCTGTTTCAGATGGCATAGGGATAAATCCATCTCAAAGTGCAGGTAAGTTAGTATTTTAATAACTTGCCTATCCCCCTAGTTTAATGATCAGTCTACTTGGAAAAGGAAGTTGTGGGTACTTTTCCAGTTCCTGATTCCCAAACTAATTCATCACCTTAGCCACAAGACCAATGCTAGGAAAGTACCTGTTAAAAGACTGTATTCATAAATGGTGGCCTTTGTGCTAATCATCCTCACCAAATGCAGCCCAGACTCTTTGAGGGTAAAGAATTATAAGGATTTGTATGTGAATCTCAATAAAAAAGCTGTACTTTATTGTCGAGGTGACTTTCTCACTTTTTGTGTGGTTATTTGCCTGATTGAATGCAATTTAAGCGACTTCTCAAATTCCTGGATTGTAACTCCTATCTAAAATAAAGGAAAGGCTGGAATGTAATTGCTGGCTTGCCTAACATCTCGCTGATAAAATCACACCTCTGGCATCAGTCACGCTCAAACTCTGGTGATGGCCACATGAATAAATTTACTTCTCTTTGACCAAGTTCCAGCAAGTGTCATTCATTGCTGAGAAACAGCGAAAAATATTCAAAATCCTTCTAGGCCCGCTTACAACAAATTTGGACACGGCTGGTCAACCGGCTGGTCGCTTATTTGCTCCAACCATATCAAGGCTCAAGTGAACAGTTGACCAACGGTGTCCAAATTCGTTGTAAGCAAACCTCGAAGGGTTTTGAATATTTTTCACTGTTACTCAGCAATGGATACTCACTGAACCTTGAAACTTGGTCAAAGAGAAGTAAATTTATCCAAGTGGCCTTCACTGGAGTTTGAGCGTGACGGATGCCGGAGAAGGGTGATTTTATTGGTGAGATGTGAGGTAAGCTAGAAATTACATTCCAGCCTTTCCTTTATTTAGGTAGGAGTGACAACCCAGGAATTTGAGAAGTCGCTTAAATCGCATTCAGTCAGGCAAATAACCACACAAAAAGCGAGAAAATCACCACAACAATAGAGTGCTGCTTTTTTATTGAAAACTTTTGCATGTAAATATCTTTTTCAGTTGGTTGTCAAGATTCCCATACAAATCCTTACAATTTTTTATCATCCGAGGCTGGGCTGCCTGTGTCCTCACTAGCCTCACTTTGAAGCAATAATTCTTTTGAATTTGTTCATGCTAACGAGGTTAGTGATGATGATTAGCATTATATAAAGACACAAGAATAATTACTTAGGCACCATTTCTGAATATGGTCTATAATGAAGAAAAACTGTACCCCTTGTTTCTTTAACTGCCCTATGTTCACATGTAAAAAAAAACAGTTCTGGTAAATCCCTGTAAACTTTGTTATGTAAATGAATTCATGTGTCTGTTAAACCTTCGCTTTGCTTTGAAAACACCATGCCAGGGGCAGATCTAGGGGGAGGGAGCAGAGGGTGCACACCCACCCTTCCTCCCTGAGATGACCTGCAGCTTTCTAATACAACCTGTATTCTGCAAAAAAAAAAGGTCTCCAGTCAGCTACGCCATTCCTTAGTGGTGCACCCCATCCTAAGAAAAATCCTGGATCTGCCCCTGCATCCTACTTAAGGCATTGTAGTGTTTACCTCGTAAATGTTAAACAGCATTGTTTTGTCTATTTACTTTGTAGGAAATGTGTTCTTAAAGCATGGTTCAGAACTTAGACTGATTCCAAGGGACAGAGTTGGAACAAATGACTTTAAGTGGGATTACCCTTGTTAATAAAAAATAAAACAACATTAAAACAACCTTTTCACTTGATCAGAAATTTGGGTCTTTATGAAAGCCAGGTACAATACCAAAATATTAGCCAAATTGAAGATCTAAGAAATGTCAGTGTTCTAGTGGACATGCACTTTAATTTCAATAGTACATTGTAATGCTTGGTTTAATTAAGACACAGATTTTTTGGTTCAGTCATTCCTTGGTTTATGAAGGTAAACCAACATTGTCCAGTACACACAACCAAGATTTTTATTGTGAAATTGTCTTCCATTTGTCACTTTCAATATCATCTGCTTAAAGGGAACCTCCACTAAAACAACAAAACAACTTTAAACCACAGAACATAATGTTTACAATTGGAATTGCTCAATCTTTTTCCAATGAAAACGTTTGTATTCGAGAAAAATAAATTCCAAAAACGCTTATTTTGGCTTTCAAATTTCATGGGCGCCGCCATCTTGAATAATTGTGACGTAACTTGGTTGCCCTATTGTTCTGATACAAAGAGCGATTGTTCTGGAACAATAAGGCAACCAAGGTACGTCACAATTATTCAAGATGGCGGCGCCCGGGAAATTTGAAAGCCAAAATAAGCGTTTTTGGAATTTATTTTTCTCGAATACAAACGCTTTCATTGGAAAAAGATTGAGCAATTCCAATTGTAAACATTATGTTCTGTGGTTTAAAACTATTTTGTTGTTTTAGTGGAGGTTCCCTTTAATACTCAGTCTGGTAAAATGAAGTTTACTAGTAGAAAACAGTTGTAAAGCAAATCAATCATATTTTGTTTCCAGATTTGTTTGGTTGACTTATCAAGCTTGACACCACCTGTACTGTGAATGTAGCAACAGCATTTTATTTTGATCAAATTGTTGTTTTAACAGGCCCTGTTAGGGATAACCCTACTGCTAGGGTTACCCTAGTAGAAGGGACAAAGATAGCCAAGGTAGGGTAACCCTATCTGCCTTGGAAACACATTCCTCAAAAAAAGAAGAAATGTGTAAGTGCTAGGGTAACCCTCCCTCCTTTTAAACAGGGCCTTACTTCTGTACACAAAGGAAGTCATTATATAAGCAAACCATTCAGTGTGAGGTCAAAAATAATACTAAAGTGAGTTGAATGTTCCCACTTGTTAACTCTATGGAAACCTGAAAAATTGTTTTTGAATCTCATCATTTTTATATTAAGAAGGGTTACCCTACATCTCGTTAAATTTCACCCTGATGTAAAAGAGACCAAAACGGGGCTATTGAGAAAAACATTTCGTGTTGATCATGCGTTAAAAATTCAAATGTATTTGGGGTCAGTCATGCGTGACCAGTAACCACAAAACAAACAACAAACAGTTGGGATATTTTCGAACAACTCTGGCAAACACACGACAACCAAGGAATCATTTCCTTGGAAACCCAAGATAGTTGATAGTTTTCAATTTTTCCTTAAAAAGTTATACAGTAGGTTGTTTCTGGGAGACTAGTTTCTGTAATCGACACATGGAGGAAATAATGAAGGAAATAATTGTGGGAATTAAGACAGTTAAAAATTGCCACACTGTTGTAAATTTCAACAATGCGTGGCGATTGATCATGTGCAAGAATTAAAAAAAAAAAAGGTTTGGCAAGTCAAAACTGGACAGACTCATCCATTTCTTTGGATGAGCAGCAAATCAAAGAATGTTGAGGTGGCTGGCAGAGTTTTCTTCCTCTTCCCAACTTATCTAGGAAGATTGAAGGAGACTATGCTCACAGGTTAACATTTTCTTTACTGTTTTAACAATCAAAAACTGATTGACTGAATGACATAGTCCAATAATTTTCAGGCAAGAAATGGATCCACCAACTACAAACACAACAAATAGAAACAAAATCCTTTTTTTTAAATTTTAAAATAGTGTCCATGAAAGCAACACTTAATGATGCACTGTACTGAAATTATTGGCAAAGCTATGCCAACAAATATCTCTAATTCGTGATCACCTGAACAACAGAAACTGTGGAATTACAACAGTTATAATTCTGAATTTTAAAAACAGTTTGATTGCTAATTTAAATTCACCAAAAACTCTTTAAGAAACTTTTGCCTCAGGCCTCAACAAAGGAAATCAATTAATTCTAAAATTTGTTTATTTAACAAACCTGTGTTGATAAATAAAAACTTTCTTTGAAAGGTGTAATTTCAAACCAATGTCATTTAATTCCTACGTAGTACATGTATATTCAAGAGTATGTATTAAAAATGTATTTATTTGGCTACAAATGTGATTTTCTGAGTCTGTGAAAAATACTCCCATCCTTCTGCATCAGTCGTCCTGAAAGAGAGAAAAGGGTAATCAGATACATGGATATGTTTTGTCTCCTCTTTGTAACATTTTACCTACTAAAAGTGTTATCCTTGCTGTAAAAATTTATGAAAGTTTTTCTTTCTTCCAGTAGCTTGTGTTAAGGTTAGGTTATTGTAAGCTTTGCTCTCTTTGGTTTTCTTTGTTTTACATCAACTGTACTCAATTTCACAGGTTTTTACACTAAGGATAAAAAACAAAAGAACACCAAAATGGCGGCCATTTTGCAATAAGGTGTATGAAGTAGTTTCACACATTTTGCAAAGTTACCTGGCCTAATAATAAATTTAACAAAGGAGGTGCTATGAAGTGAATGTTGCAAGTGAATTTTGAGAGAAAACCAATCTTTTCACTTTCCCTTACCCTCTTTGCCACCTAGAAATAACTCTGGATCTCAAGCAAAGCTGCATCAATTTTTTCCTACAATCTTGTAGGTATCATGGTTCTTGAAGGCATTCACAAACTTTTAAGGGCTGGTTATTAATTTATCCATGTATATTTATCAAAGAGCCACAGAATCAAATAATGAATGTATTTTTAAGAAGGACTGCATTGTTGTTGCTGCATTCACATCAAGCTGCGTGATACCACAGTGCACTGAGGGGGTGACCCAAAACCACTGACCGGGCACCCCCTGCAGACCAGGTCCACAGACTACCCTACAGACCCCCTCTATGAACCACCCCAAAACAGCATACAAATTAAAATAAATAAAATAAAAGAAATAACTAAATATTTGACTTACCGCTTGTCTGGATAGAACACTTGTGTCGGGGAAATCTCAACTGTTATGCTCTGCAAATTTAACAGACTCAGGCTCAGGTGCAAGGTATATTAATCACATGTATTGCCTTGTCTTTCACTGTGGACCGGAGTGCTTCAAAAGAGACTGACAATGACTAAGTGTTGTCTTTCTTTTCTTTCTTTCTGTCGGCCATTTTGTTTGGATCAATCTCCCACAGGTTTACGATCTCGCTTTTCTGAACAAAATGATGGAAATTGAACTTAGTTATGTTTTTGAAGCACACCGGTCCACAGCAAAGGAATTGTCAATATGTGCTTTATATACCTTTCACCTGAGTCTGAGTATAATCTGCAGAGCATAACAGTTGAGATTTCCCTGACACGATTTGGTATCCAAGCAAGCGGTAAGTCAAGTCTTTAGTTGTTACAGGGTTATTTCTTTTATTTTATTTATTTTTATTTCTACTGTATGTTGTTTTCAGGTGGTCTGTAGAGGGGGTCTGTAGGGGTAGTCCGTGGACCCGGGGTCAGTGTTTTCGGGTCACCTGCACCAAGGACAGGGACCTTGAAGAAAATTGCTATACAGTCACTTAAGTTGGCCAACATTGGAAAAATTCTCAGAGTTGCACTGAATGCACTGAAGTTGTGAAGTTGTGCTGCTGAATGCCTTTGAAAGTGTGACGAGACACTCTGCAATGTCAATTGGTTCAAATGCACATACTGTACAATAAAATTTCTCAATGTTGCATTGCCAGTATAATGGACACATGGTATTAATATTATTACATCAGAGTATACCAGTTTCAACCTGAGTAGTGTAAAATTCAATTCATCAGACATGCACTACGGGCAAGCAACTTGTTTACCCCACTGACGGTAAAAACTTGGAAAATTAATAAACAATTGATGGCCTATATTACAATGGAACAATAAATAACAATAATGCAAACTTGCAGCTGGAAAGAAAGGAAATAAACAGCAAAACAAGATAACATACACCTGATGTTGACTCCAAGTATTTGGAAATAATAAAGTAACGCAAAACTCTTATTTGGGCACAAAGAAACCTTAAGCACCTCAGCAGAAATGGAAACTACAAATTGATCAAATCAACATTTGACAGAAACAAAATGGAAACACCAAAAAATAAGATCAAAGCACAATAAAATACGATAAAGGAGGTATTTGTTTGATTAGGTTCCGACTGACTGTTCAGTCCTTCGTTTCCTTTCTAAATCAGTTCTTCACCTCCATTGTTAAATTGGTTCAAATTTTGATGTATGTATGAGAACCATGAAACTTGATAAACTGGGACACCTTAATCCTTATTATTATATGCCTTGTGTTTGTAGCCGATATAACGCACGCTCTGATTGGCTAATTGTGACTGAATTGTAGGGCATTATTATCCCGTAATGCCCACGGGCCGATTACGGGCTTGCAAAAACAAAGCAAAAGGTAATATTAAAAAGCCATATAATAAACAACTTACTAACTGAGCTAGCTCGAGCCGTACTGGGGAATATTGGCCCTCGGTCGTTTTTGAACGGTCTTACTGCCATGACCTCGGGCCAATATTCCCCAGTACGGCCTCGCGCTTGGTTAGTAAGAAGTTATTAATCTTCACATGTACCAGTGTATGCTTACAAAAACCTTGGCATTAACTCAACATAAATTAACAGAACTTCATTTGTTATAATATGGCAAGCAATTATTCTCAAGCTAAATGGAGCACTCTGATTGGCTGGTTTTCAGTTGGGATTTTACAGTACAGACCATTACCATGGAAACGGTCCATTTCCATACTTTTTCTCTCTTCCAGGAAATTCAAGTTCAATGAAGAAAAAGAAGTTTTAGAAAGCAGAATTTCAGTTTCTCATCACACCAGTACTTAGTTATAGCAAGCGGAATTCAGTTTTACATGTAAATGGTTACCGTTGCTGATGGTAGACAAAGATTATGAGCATTCACCAAGCGTAGAAGTGTCCGATCACTCAAAGAAACATTGCCATAAAGCAAACAACTAAGCTCCCTTGCTCTGGACTGAACTGGGGAACATTGACCCTTGGTAGTTTTTGTATGGACCTCAATGAACTCGGTCTGTACTGCCATGACCTTGGGCCAATATTCCCCAGTGCGGTCTTCGCACTCGGTTGGTAAGTGGTTAAATTAATATAGTCTCTTTTTGCACCAGCATAATTCACATTGAATTACTGGATAGCAAGCCAAAAAAGACACTGTCCACTTTTTAGTGTTAGGAAGATAGGAAGTATGATTCTTGCTAACCCATTCATCATCATCAACGCCTTCTTGCAAATCCTGTGGAAGAGGTTCTTCATCATAACTTCTTAATTTTTCTACCATGGAGTTCAATAGCTGAAAAAAAGGAAAAAAAGAAAACAATAAAAATTGATTGGACTCCAGCTATTATCTATAAGGTATCAGTTTGCACATAAAAGGATGTGCTAGATAACAACTAATTCTAGTCTTTCAAAGATGAAGACAACCATTTCAGTGTTGGTTCAGTTTTTTCAGTAAAATGAACTTATTCAGTGAAAAAGCAGAAATTAGGAGTAAAAATTTCATCACATCTTTACCTACCTCTTCTTTCTGTTGATCAGTTGTCTTGGCCTCAACCAACTCCTGTCTGCTGTCATACTTCCTAGGAATAGGCTCAGTCTTGGGTGCTTCACTCACTGAATTTAGCAAAGGAATATAACAGCATTAGCTAGTTAGCCTCACGGTGTTAACATCACATAACGGCTTGATATGTTAATAGACTACTCTGAGTGGACTTAAAATAAAGTGAACACTTACGCATCACGCACTGGGGACCAACTAAAAGAAACGTCTTTTAGGCGCAGGAAGGGAACCAGAGGAGCAAGGTTGCCAGTCATTTGTTCTTTATTAGTTCACTGGAATCACCATAAGTAACCATTGCATGTATGTATGTTAACTTTGTAAGACCTAAATACACCATATCCTAACTAAATCTAATATTCTAAAAGTAATAAAAAGAAACTAAAACATAAAAACTGCTTTACATGAATGCCGTGTGTCTAAGAATGGTACGAGTTGAGCTGTCAACAAAAATCATTCAGTGACTCTGAAACGCTGTAGCAAAAACTGTTTTATTCAAGCAATTGGTGCATGGCATTGGAACAGCAAGTTTGTTCACAGAGTCCCTCAGTGAATAATCTGTAAATTCAGAGTGATTGCATAGTCTAGGATTGTCTAGTCTATAGCTACTTTAGGTAATGCCAAGTCTGTGATGTATGTTATAACATGATCCATTGACTCTTTCTTCCTTCCACAATATCAATAGCCTGCATTCAGGTAAAGTGAAACAAAAATTCAGGTACTTGTGTATGACTTTCCCTGCACAGTGTATTTTAATAAGTGCCATTCTAAGCTCTGATGTACCTTAACAAGTAAATATCTTGTACTCATATCGACCCTTTCAAATTATTGCAAATTACGTCACTCAAAGTGACTAGACGTACATGGCTTCATGTCTTCTGGTCTGAGAGACAGCCTCCTCTGTTGTCCATTTTTCCCAGCAAACCACTCATCACACGCCAGTGCAGGGTCCCACCACATCCTTGTGTCAGGAAAAAGGTCATCTTGGAAATATTCCATCTGTTTTGAGGTCAACGAGTTAATTTCTAATGTGATGCACTTATACACTTTTGTAATGTTTTGAGATGAGCTTTACCAGGACTCCAAATCTAGGCCTTTCTTTTTCTTCATTAATTTTTTGTCGGAATCATGTAAAAATTGAATCAATATTATATTATCATTACAAACTAATATTACAAAATAGACAGTAAACCGTAGCAAATGATAATATTATAATAGTGAAATATATCCTTAATAATATCATGCATAAATTTGAGTGAAAAATAATCATATGTCTATAACCAAATAAGAAAAACTATGAATGTTTACTATAACTACAAATTGCACCTCTTAATCTCTAGTCTATCCTCTTAATTTAACATAAAACCTCCCTTCATTCAAAAATCCACTCAACACCCAAAAGGTGAAAACCAAATCTGACCTAGTTTTACAACACGTGAAGGATAATAAAGATAAAGAAATTTGATCTAAGAAGCGGAAATCAAAAATTACATTTATTTATCTAAAACCAGACCAACTTCATTTTACAGACTAAATGATCATGAAATTATTTCATTTGAAGCAGGTAATACCTCACAAATAAGACAACAGACAACAATCCTTGCTGTTATCATAGCTATCATTGCATGACATACTTGTAACAATAAATAAAATATAATAATTAAACATAAATAAATACAATCCCTGCATGCTTGAAACTGACAAATGGTCTGACAGAAGTATTAATGACGAGCCAATTAAACT
>NC_090891.1:51004928-51017428 GCF_036669925.1 Montipora capricornis
AATAGCACAGGCAGTACACCCTTACTTGTAAGTACTGTAATTATTGCAGTCAACACAAAGATGAAACCTTAAAATGAGCTCACCATTATATAAAGACTTACTGGCACAACCGCAATCTGTCCACCTGGTCCAGACAGAGGAAATGCTGCAAAGTCTTGATTGACTTGAAATCCGTCACTCTCTCCCGGCAAAGAAATGCTCAAGTTACGCACATTCTCTATATTGTTTCTTTTGTGCATGGGTGTACCATGAAGGTGTCTGAACTTAGACTTGCGGACACCTGTGAAGGCCTTTTTAGGTCTTGCAGGGGATTGTGTGGATACACTGGTTGAAGATTGGCAATCAGCCTGTTAAGTAAAAAGAAGTAGAGGAGCAAAGGAAAAGTAAAAAGAAGAAATAGTGTCTCAAAGGAACAATAAGGAGCAAGTCCACCTATCACAGCTGGCCATTGTGATACCAATAGCGGTGCATAACCAGTCAACCTTATCACCTGAAGAAGACCAGCAGTAAGTGGCGTCATGATCTACAACCTAGCTTACAATGACTGCCCATCAATATACCATGCTAAACCACATTCTTAATGTGGAGGATCACCAGGCATACCCATGGATTACCATCACTGAAACCCTTAACTGGGTAATGCACATTATAAATGTGAAGAACAAAGCCAATAAGACACTAGGATTCATCAAAAGAAATCTTCACTCTTGTGCCAAGAGAATCAAGGCTCAGGCATATAGACCAAGGCTGTGCTCTAAGGAGCCCTTTGGGCTCCCAAGCATTTCAGCTGGGGTGCCCAGCCCTCTAAGTTAGTTGCCCGAATTAATTAAGTAATTATTTAATTGATTATCTGAGATCAACAATGCAGCAAGATCTTCATTCATTCATCTCTCTCTCTCTCTCTCTACAAAGCATTGCTGCTACTACTCTGGTCATTATCGAACTGGCTAGTGCAAGAAAAAACCTGCAACCAGTCAATTTTTCATGCCATACTTCAGAAAGACAAGAAAAATGGGAATGCCACCGATGTTTCTCAGGTTTAAAAATAAAAAAGTAAAGATTATGGCAGGTTTATGTAATTTTGATAAAGGTGTCTGGGTCTAATAAAGGTCAACCTTTTTTACTGGTTAGTTCGGTTGAAAATTAATTTTCACAACATGAATCGATGCCGCCTGATTCCAGTGGAGCTTTCTGTGAAAACTGCCGTGAAACAATGAAACCACAGCGGCCCAAAGGCTATCAATTTTTTTAAAAACAAATCATCTTGATCTGGACAAAAATTAAGTATTTTTCCCTATATTATCATTAAAATGTTAAGTTGAATGACATTTTTGTGGATTCGGTCGAAGCATCAGTCTGCGCATAGTCTGTGAATATTCATTTTTTGGGACATTGAATGATTTGTCAAGACACCAAAAGACAACGTGGGATTGCTCTGTTTCTAGAACACCCCCATCTCTCTCTCTCTCTACAATAACATGATATCTACTTTATTTATTTATATACTGTTATTTTTCATTGTGTTTATTATTATTTCTTTGTAGTCACTTACGAAATGCCCTTATTCAGGATTTTGCAAGTTTATTGAGATATAAATGCGGATGTAGATCTAAGTGAGACAAACAATCATATGTAGTAGTAGTAGTAGTAGTAGTAGTAGTAGTAGTAGTAGTAGTAGTAGTAGTAGTAGTAGTAGTAGTAGTAGTTGTTGTCATTAGTGTGTAGGTTGATTTATGTCCCAAATTTTAACCGTTGAAAGATTAGCTCTCCCATTTACTGTACCTTTAATTTAGCCCTTTCAGTTTACTTTCATTTTCATTCATTTCTCAATATTTTGAGAAGAAAAACAAATTAGCAAAATATTAGAAGGCCTAATTTGTATAGGGTTAAGGTTAGTAAAATATTCTGTGCTCCAAACAAAGATGCCGAACTTCAACAGGTGAAATCTATATAATGGTATTAATTTTTGTAAGGGAGAAAAATATCCACTGATTGCTTGAATACTTTCCAGAGGGGACTGTTCATATACAAAATCTTCTGATATCACTAACGAATTTCCAGAGCATGTGTTATTTTACTGTACTGTTATTGTAATAAAAAATACTTTCAATAATACTGAATGTGAACCTTGTCTACAGATGCACTTGCTTTAGATGCAGCTTCCATGTTTGGCTTGGGTTCCATAGCACTGACTTTCTGCAGCTTTACTTGAGGTGCTCGCTGCTGTGCCTGTTTCTTAATAAGTGGATTTAGAGAAACTTTCTTCATCTACAAAAGAAAAGATCAGTACAAATCATTTATACAACTGCTACAAACTAACAAATTTTGAACCAATATTATTAAAGTCAGAATATAAAGTTTATAATTTCCTAATTATTGAAAACATTGTAGTCATGGTGCCACTGCAGTGTTCATTTTATACTTGTGTAATTTCTTTGAATCCCTCACTGTCAACAACAATAATTATTCACTGGGACAACCTTGAAGCAAAAAAAGATGATTGGCTTCTGCGATGAAAGAGAGAAAGCCATATCAGATCTCGATCTTCATTAGGGAACTCAATTTTAATTGCTGTGAGCCGTAGGAAGCAGCAGCACTATTCATGACCATGGGGGCAAGGGCTCCTTATACATGTATTGCTGCACTCAATCCATTCACTATCATTTTTTTTGTTGGTTGGTTGGAGAGGATTTTGAGAAGATGCAGTAAATTGGCTCACTTCTATTTTTCGTCTATATCCCACACTTCAAATATACATTTCTTTCATTCAAAAAGAACTAAAGTAAACACTAAGAAATTTTGGCCCCTTTTTCACTTGTGTAAACCACAACATGGAGATAACAAAGAGAAACTAGTTTGACTCTCCTGCCACCAATGCACCAATACTTTCCTTGGCATAACTTTCACATTAAATAACAAACAACAATGATATTTTAGCAAAAAATGTCATAGTTGTAATTCTGTTTTGCCCACCATACTGACTTCAACGATTTTTTTGAAAATGTAAATGAAGGTCATCATGATTCATTCCGTATTCAGAAAACTGTATGATGAGAAAATATTCTGTAATTTCATGGATGTGGTCCCAGAACTCACTGGGGTATTAAAGCCATTGAACCACTCTTCAGCAGTCATGGAAGCTTGTCTGGCTGCCGTGTCAGGAAAAAGGTCTCCATGAAATTCCTTGTAAGACTAAAACAGAAATTGCGTCCCACAGATTTTTTTAATGGTAAAAAGTAGCTGTCAAACAATAATTATTGTTAAATTAATGTATAAATTATTTACACATGTAGCACTGAACCAAGTTTGACCAATATAACGGTTGTCGTGAACATATTTTCTGTTCTTGTGCGTTCAAGATTGTTAAAAGTAAAACAGTTTGACATTAGACAGAGTCAAATTTATTACATCTCACTTCAGGAGTTTAAGGGTTAATTGACCCATTGGCACCAGGACCCCCCCCCCCCCTCCCCAACTGACGAGCAAAATCATGTAGCGTCAGACAGAGTAAAATCTACTGCATCTCTTTCCTAAGAGTTGATGGGTTAAACCGGGTCACCCTATTTGACAGAATGGCGGAATTGCGAAATGCACAGAATATTCTAAAATACAGAATAATTATATGGAATATTCTAAAACATGGAAAAAATCGAATATTTTGAAACACCGAATATACCGACCATTCTAGAACATGGAATAATATACGGAATATTCTAAAATGCTGGATGAGAGGAAAGCCTTTTAAAAAGGGATATAAATATTTCATGTTTTGCCCGTAAGTAGTCTGGCTAGGATAACATAACTTTGGATGATAATTTTACATTTCCTCGCGACAAAAGATAATTATAAAGATGTGTTACATAGAAGAGCTAGTTCACCCCTGGGCAATATGTTTCGCCATTTCCTTTTTTTAGCCTCTCGGACTGTGCCGAAGCACTCAGGCAAGGAAAAATGAAGAAAGATGATGATAAGTGTCTCAATTGCCTTAAAAACATAACGTACAACATGTTATTGTTTCTTTTTCAGGCTGATTTGCTAAGATGTGTAGCACAATCACCGTACCCACTTGGGGGTGACTCAGAAACATTTCCTGATTTATTCAGTTTAACGTCTTCAATGAAGCTATATTTTTGCTGAATGCTAAGGTTATCCTTGTTGATTAGCATATAGGGTGTAAAAAGGGTAAGCGACTTTCCTTTCTTTAGAAAACAAAGGAAAAGGATAGAAAAATAGGCAAATTTTGAGTGTAACGCGTAACACAATTTTCAAATTGAAAGTCTTCAAAACCATTTTTCATAAGAGAGAACAATTATGTGCATTAACGGACAATAACCAGTGATAACACGCAGTAAATACTACATATGAGCCAAATTAAAACAGTTCAAGTTTATTAAAACACATTAAAAAGATTCAAAATTCCGTAGTTTCCTTACTGTAACGCTGTGTTTTGGAATTCTGGCGCTCACTAGGTTATAGTTTGAAACAAGTCTTCAATTGATATCTGTGGCTTCAAAACCATCTCAACTAAATGCTCATACCTTGTGCTTTAACATACAGAAAAATTAGTTTGAGGGATCCACTACGAATGGAGAAATCACTCCTCAAAACAGTCGCTACGCTTTTTCTGTTCCGCAATTACGCAATAATATTTTTCGAGACCACTTCTTTCAATGTTGCTCCTGCTCCAACCAAGGCGTAAGTGGGTTCCAACCAAGCATTTTCTGAATGCTCACAAGTTCCACTAGCTATTTCCACAGTTTCGTCATCGTAGCTTTCAGGGTAGCGAAAATATTAGCCTTTGACTGAGTCGCTACGTTTTTTTTAACATGCCGCGCCATATTGAACCTAGTCTTGAGTGCCAGTGAACATCACAAATCTACATCGCAAAGAAGCCATGATTTCCATGTGCTTCACAAGGCTTGGTAACCTTTCCTCTATGGATATTATTGGGAAGTCCACAATGTCTTTTCAGGGGCAATTTTCAGGAAATTGAGAGAGACATCTGCTCTGACCTCAAATTGTAAAGTGGAGCAAAAAAGTGGAGCAGAAAGCCGGCGTTTAGGGTGTCAATAGAACTAAATGAGGGGATGCTATCCTCCATGTAGTGAAAGCTTTCTGTTTTTACTTTTTATTTGCCTCAAAATTGACTATCTGTATGAAAGACCACGCCTGCAAGGGGTCATGGGTAAATCAAAAATTCAGTTTTAACGGACGAAACATTAATATTTTCCGAACAATTAGAAAGATATGTAAGTCTGGATGTGAAATAAGCCAAAATAAGTGATTTTCACCCCAATAAACACAATTTCACAATATTTAGGTATGTTACAGAAATGGGTACCGTGATCATGCTACTCATCTAAGTCAATGCCTTTTTGAAGGTCTTTGTTACAAAACCTGCTTCATTCATACACGACTTCCCTAGCAGATGTCGTTATGACCGGTCACAGGCAGACCACATTCTGTCGTTGTTGTTGTTATCGATCTTGTAGAAGGATAAATATGTTACCGTGGTTGCGATTTGCTTAGCAATAAAGTTTGAAAGCAAATAATTTAATTAATAAAAGATCAAACAAAGTGTCAATCGAATCCTAGTGTGTTATTTTTTTGGGGTTGTTCTGAGCTGTTTTAGGCGTCATTTTGCGAGATCTTTTCTCGACCACCAGTTAGAGAGTCAAGAAAACTGACAAGGCAGGCAACACCGAGCCACGGGAACTGACGCAAGACCCGAGAAATACTCGCACAGGCAAAAAATGCAATATTTATATCTGTAGTGCCGCACACGGCGTCTGTTGAAAGGCGCAGAGTCACAGGCCAGACAACGTGTCGCGATGAGCTGGATAGCGGTTGTTTTACTGGTCCAATAAGGCCAAAAGTATAACCTACAACCAACTTTGATTAGCAGTGATTTAATTGACAATATTTGAACGTAAACTGAAACACAATGTAATCAATAAACTAATCACTAAGTGCTCAAGTGCCACTTAAACGAATAACAGCACTGACAGTTAAGAAATGCGGTTTTTCAATTTTTATGTAATTATTTTACATAATGTCCACTTTATAAAGAAGCAAAACAATAAAACAAATTGCCATTTTGGTAACATGAAAGTGTCCGTAATTACGTAATAGCGGGAGTCATTTCAAGTCAAACCTCTATGGCTTTCGCCAGGGATATGGATTTTGTCCGCAATAGCAGGGTGTCTGCAAGGCGAGAGTTGACTTATTTAATATTTTGTCTTAAATTATAAAAAATGTGTAAATAATGCAAAACCTTTGAGTACAATAGAAAGTACTTCATTCATTACCCTTCGAGGCACGCAATAACTTAGAGGCACCACAGACGACATTGTGAGTTGAAGAAGTCGAACCACTTCACAAGACATGACATCCAAAGCAAGCTTGGGAACAATGGCCATTCCTTTATGCTGTTCGTCCAATAATTGTGTTGACCCTTAAGAAGAAAAAAATATAATCAGTTAATTACTTTAAAACAACATTCTTCATTCCTTGATCAATGGGACTGGAGGTCTCCATCCCTTGCTTTCCCCTGACCCAGGGGTTTCAATAAAATTTGAAGTAGGCAGCTGGTTTAAGTCAAGTAGCTGACTGTATCAACAAGGGGCCATTAGAATTTGCAATTAAGCCCATTCTTTTGATAATTTTCAGCGAAGAACTATTTGGAAAACCATTTCAAAAGGAAATGACGTGTCAACAACTTCATGTCATCATTACGACCAATTTCAAGCTGCCAAGAAGGAAAACAAGTCTTGATGCAACGATTACTCAATAACAACCTGTTTTGCATAAAACATCTTGATATGTTTGAGGATGTAACTAAACGTAATTGAATTACGTAAAAAAAGTGCGATGGTTGGACTACGCAAACTTACAGAAAAAAGTTAGCCGTTCACTGTAGCAGACAGATGGCAGTATCAAATTATTTTGAAATTGAGGTTAAAAAAAGTACATTCAAGTCCATCAAAATGAATTTTACTTTAGATTTGAGCTTCTCTAAGCGAAGTAGCCGACACTTTTCGTCGGCCGTCGATGCTTATTGAAACCCCTGCTGAGCACTTGATCATTTGGGTAGAAGCTCTTCGGACATACAAATTTTTCTCATGACTGAAGTGCTCCAAATAGGACAGTCACATGCGTTTTGGAGGGCAAATAGTTTACTTGTTGCCCGAGTAGCATCATTTGCGCCCGACCGGAGTGAATCATGTGATACAACAAAAGCTGACTGAAACAACTGAAATTGGTCCGCTATATTCCGCTTTATTAACCGCACAGCCATGGGCCGAGCGCGGTACTTGGTCTGCATGTTGTTTACTTTTTTTTTTTCATTTTGTCGGCGAGCTGAACCAAACTTCCACTCCCACTCCCACTTCCACTTATGATGTTTATTCACCAAAAAGTTGTAAAAATGTTAATGTACTTAAAATTTTATGAATAGTCCGTTTTTTACGAAGAACAAAATAGATTTTTTTTGTGTGCGTTATTGAAACATGTAATCGTGATTTTTAAGAAAGAAAGCTAAGACTATTACGTCATCGGAGATTTCACAACGGCTACGACTGATGGTGCAATCAGAGATTTCACCTCCGCTATAAGTGAAAGAGCAATACGTTCGTGTGCAGTCGTTGTTTTTAGTTGTGCTACAGATTGATCAGGTGATTTTGTGTCTATAGTCATCAGTGAATCAACAAGGGCTGCTTTGGAATGTGTACTATAACGTAATTCTTGTATTGTGATGCGTGTAACTACTTTGCTACCCCTTTACTCATGTAAGAAACCAATTAAATTTAATCGTGACTCTTAAGAAAGAAAGCTGTAAGTTGTTAAAAGTGTTATTATTGTATCGTTCATACCCAAACATATCCCGATGAAAGTTTCAGATTAATTAAGACCATTATATCATTGGAGATTTTACAACAGCTACGACTGATGGTGCAATCGGAGTTTTCACAACTGCTATTAGTGATGGTGCAATACGTTCGTGTGCAGTCGTTGTCAGTTGTTGTGCTACAGATTGATCAGGTGATTTTGTGCCTATAGTCATCAGTGAATCAACAAGGACTGCTTTGGAATGTGTACTACGTTGCGACTATAGTGGTAAGAAAACAGATAAATTTTCAAGGCGCTTATACGATCTGAAATATCTTCTTGTTTGGGTGTCATTCCAGCTTGTTCCGGTATATTCCGGTACCATTTCTTGTTCATTTTGTTTCATTCCGGTGTTATTCCGCCTCATTCCGGCATATTGCGGTATATTCCGTTCCGTTCCTGTGCTTAGTAACGCCCTGTTTTTGTCTATCATCTTTGAATTATCTTATCAATTCAACCAACCTTGGTTAAGGAAAGATGTGGCAGCAGAAGAAACTTCAAGGTAACGAATCAATGAGTCTCCCTGAAAAATACAATAAGATTGCAAAAAATATACAATAACTACAGTACAGTCAAATATATGTTAACTAAAATCTCAGTTATTTAAACTCTGTGAATACCAACACTTTTTCTATGATTCCATGAATATAAAAATAGGGAAAGATTAGAAGATCTGGGATAAATATTTGTAAAAAATACATTCACAAAGCATGCAAGATTCTCCCACAGAAAGGAAAGATTCACGCGCCTACATGAACATGAATAAATGAATGTAAAGTAACATATACCTTCCCAGCTAAAAACAACATATTGGTGTCAGGGTCAAAAAAGGGCATCAACACTCTGCAAATTTAAGAAGTGGATAGGTCAATCAAACATGTAGCTTTCTACAATAATTATCATTAGACACGTACGTACATACATACATACATACATACATACATACATACTCAAATGACCACTATCCATGGTACTTTTTGGGGTCAATGAAATGTAATCAATGAAAAAACAGAACAGAACAACAAGAACTTTCAAGAATCCTAACTGGCTGGAGGAAAACCAGAAAAGTTGAGCCATGGACTACCAGAATAAAATTCTTGGGGTCTCAAGGCAAGTCGCTAGTGTGTACTGCTTCCTGGTAATGTCCTTGTTCCTGGGTAGAGAATGGGCATTACAAAACCAAGGAACAGCGAGACAAAACACCAAAACACCATGTATGACCCCACTATATATTGGAATTCATTCAAACCTAACATATGTGACAAGCATTCTTTTATTCCCACCAAAAATTCTCTGCTGTCAAAAGTAGTGCTTTGTTTGCCTTCCAGAAAATATTTTTATAATGTACTTCTCCAGTCAATCTGCATAGTCTTTACCAACACAAAACCGTGCTACCACTCGCAAAGCACATATTTTTTGGTGTTTGAGGATCTACCCACATATCCATTTCTTATGTGGCGAGAGCTCTTCTCGAGTATGACCTCTCACTTGCATGGGACAGGCAACATGCACTTTTTGCTCTTCCCTGGGCTCATAGGTTCAAAAGTGGCTTGTACCTGCCCCTCCCACCAATCTTTTTTTTGCTATGCCAGACCAGACCAGGGTCTCTTCACCGGTTTCAAGAGAGACCCTGGGAACAAGGTTGTGACTGCTGTGACCTTGAACATTGGACTATTGGGTAGCAACCTTCATAACAAAGTGCCAAAAGTACTAGCATGCATGGACTGCTTAGAAGAGGCTGCAATTTGCACCTGTATATGCTTCCAGTCCGCTGGGGGTAAATTGATCATTGTAAAGCGCCTTTGAGACGTTAGTGATAAGGGCGCTATATAAATGCACCACTTTACTTTTTTTACTATTACGCATTGTGTGCCTATAATCTTAACAGAGTTGAAAGCGAAAGAGGAATCTAAAACTAGCCTATGGTGTAGTTTTAAAATTAATGTTAGTGATGGGATTAAAAACTATTGAGGGAAAAAACATGAATTAATGCAATATCACCTTTTTGAAAGTATAAAAGATAAAAAACTATTTAGACACCAACTAACAGCTTAATATAGGACTCCATTTTAACACTGGAATTGGGTGCCTACCCTCCCGATGATGTATCAAAGCTCAACGTCTGTATTGGTTTGTTTAAGTCATGCACATCCCAAACCACAACTTCACGTTGGTGAGACTACAGAAAAAAAAAATTGTTATTTAAATATTTCATTAACTAGTGCATTCCACCTGAATGCTGGGGCAACAAAGCTTTTTCCCAGTGCCATTGTGCCAGATATTTTTCAAAAGCTTGATTATAATGCAAATAATAAGGGCTATTTACAACATTGGTTTATCTTTGCACAAAAAATGTTTCATAGAGGGGCAAGACTAGACTTGAGATTTGCACTAAATTTAACCTTTTTAAATCCCTTCTGGTCACATCTTAACAGAGTGCACTACATTCCCATCACCTTGGAACTTCTGATCATAATGTTCTAACACCTCAAATAAAATTTCAGGGGAATGATGGATAGCCTTCTTACCGCATTAAAACCAGAACCAAGAATTTTGTCAGTGTTTCCCAGCCAAAGTATTCTTGAGTCTGTAAGTCCTGCAAAGCCATCACATGTCTACAGAAGGCCCATATGACATTTCATATGAAATAAATGGACAAAGTGTAAGTAGTCTTTACAGCATTAATTAATCAAGTTACAATAATTTTTAATGGCACTAAACTACAAAAGCACAGTCAGGTAGCCTTATTAACAACATCAGTAGAGCGCCCCTAATTGACAAGCAAAATTTCTGGAGTTAGAGTATAATCTGAAGTCTCTCTCTCTCAGCAGAGTTAAAAGAATACAACTAACTATTAATAATAAAACTTGATACACACTAACACTAACGTACGTTTGCAACAACAAAGTTCAATTCCCGGAGGATTTGGTTGAGCCACCAACATGGCTGCTGTTTCTTTGTTTGACACCAACCTGGCAGCTGTGATGTCACGAGAAACCCAAGAAAATGTTTGTTTGCTTAAATGAGCTTAGATCATAAATGCAGTGAAAAGCTGACCCTTTTTCCTGGGCCATTCCTTTTTTCACATTAAATTAAAAAAATAATTATTTAGTTATATTATTGTTTCATAACTAAATCACCACAATTTAAAGATTTCGATATCTAATTCAATTTTTACCCCCACAACAGAAGAACAGCGAGGATCTAAGACCCGTATCTTTTTGTCCTGAAAAACAAAAGCAAAAATGAAAAATTCTTAAGTTATGTATCTATCAATGTTAAGCCTGTGGGGTATTTGACCTCTATTGCCTTCCCCACCCTCCAGAATTTGACTAAGACTTGACTTTGAATTTGACTTTTGCATGGAGGAATGGGACTGAGTCACATCGTCCCATGTGCTCCTCTGTGCACTGGCCATCTTGGAATTGAAGTAGCGTGGCTAAAGCCCTGAAAGACGGCTGTTTTTAAGTAATGGTCCGGCTAAGAAGCAGGCAGAAAAACAATAGCCCGCGGCAATAGCGTCGGTTAGTTAAAATGTGCCAACATTTTTAATCAAATTAAGTTCGGCTGTTCCCATTGGTGTAAGCAGCTAAAAGCGCGAAATTTGAATTTCAATGAAAAATGTAATCGACTTGCCGTCTAAAAAATTAGATTCTGTTTCGTAGAACAAATCATTATGCCTTCAAAAACTATGTTTGTAAATATCGTCAAGATTCTATGCGCCATTTGCCGATTGGCGAATGGCGCATAGAACAATGCCCAAATTTGGCCGAGAGACAGAGATCAAGGGCATGGGGAAGAAGAAATCCAAAAAAGGCTTTTTTTTCATTTTTTTCTCATCTTTTTTCGACATTTTCCGATATTAGCCAATCAGATGCCTCGATTGGAGCAGCAGCTTCTAAGTACTTTTGCCGCTGGGCTGCCTGCTTCTTAGCCGGACCATTACTTAATAGAGGTAAGCACTTGTTTTTACATTTATACAAAAACACTACTTCTCACTGCTCATTTTTTATATAAATTGACGGAACACCTTACTTTGTGGGAATTGTGTGGATTGTTGATAATATGGACTCAGAGAAGCAAGCGTTGGAATTCTATTAAATATTTTCTATCCATTGACTACGAGAATGCCTCTCTTAAAGATTACGAGCACCTGTAGAACAGGGATATTACTTTCCCAAGGTGGGATATTTGATCTGCTTTGACCAAATTTTGGGGTGCCATGGTGGCGATTTTGACCAAAAATTCTCATGAGAAGTCAAATGCCCCACATATGCTCGGGTTTCCCCCTCCCCTCCGGCTTAACATTGGTAGATGCATTTCTGAAATGATAGCCTCTACAAGTTTATAAATCTAAATCCACTAACTACATGTACATGTACAGATCTGCAAACTGATATTGAAGTAACTTTACCTTGCTAGAAGTGGCTGATAAAGAGCCATCCCCCTTCCAACAAAAGCTCTGAACTACGTCATTATGACTGTCCATGCCTGGAATAAAATTTAATATATAGATTTAGCCAAGACTAAAAGCAGAGCTCCCAGGTTATTTATTCTTACTGGCCTTACACAAACAACGAATTACAGGATAAAACAATTTTGAATTTTTTTTT